>NC_056733.1:1742827618-1742845742 GCF_019279795.1 Protopterus annectens | reverse complement strand
TATGTCTAGAAAAATCACCTTGTTCAGCATCCATTCATGAGCATCTTCCCTTGATCTGCTTAGAAAGTTTGCCAGGCCATTGTCCTTTGATGGAATGTAAATTGCTTGTAGAGAAAGTTTGTTTTTATGGTTTGCTCCCATGCAAAAGAGCCAATATGCACAGCTGACAGAACCTGGTGCCTCCCTCCCCATTAGTTTATTTACCATATGATCATTATGTTGTCTGTGAACCCTCTTAAAGGACCTGATTTCCAATAACAGGTGAAGATCTGAAAGGCCTGTACTAGTGTCTGCATCTCCATCAGACTGATGTGCTCTGACAACAGGCACTAAGATAAATCCAGCCACTCCTTTTTCATGGATGACTGAAGGAGGGAAACATTTTTGTTTATGTATCTTTTTTCTGGGTGTGGTGACCACTAACTAAACACTGAGGTTGTAACCCCTGATATACCTCAATGAACAACCCTAGGATTTCCTCTCTGCAGTATACATTTAGGCCCTTCTGAATTCATTAAACTGGGTTCCTCCTCACTGTCATCAGTAGCTTCAGTCATTTCATACATGTGAACCTCATATGCCATACCAGCCTCCTATGGGGTTACAGTAGTTATCTGAGGTGTTGAGCATACGGTTGGGTTCCAAACCCTCGGCAGGTACAGCAGTCTCTGGCTGGGCAACCATGACATTAGGTCTAGGCTATTTACCTTTTCATTTTCCTTTCTATGGGAGAGACTTCAGGGGTGGAAGGTTCCACCGTCTTTGCTTGGGCGAGGTACTTAAGCCCTGGGTTTCCAAATATGAGTTGAGAGACAAAAGTCACGCTCTTAAGGCCTTTGGGATAAAGGACTGATAGACAGCACTTTTTAATAGTAGTGCTCTATGCCTAAGCAGAAAATGCACTGGGAGTGGGGATCCTTGAAGAGAATTTGCATACCACAATCACACTTTCTCCCTTCAAGCTGATATCTAATACAGCAACAAAGAGCAATGCAATGGAGAAAAAATAAGAAAGGCCCCCCGATGTGGGAACTTATCTAAACCAGTAAAGGTCAACGATAACGACCACGCATAGAACAGACTGACAGGTGAAAGAGCTGTTCTCACAGACTGGAGGCAAAACACTCTCACGTTTTACACTCATACGTATGCTTATATACTATATATAGATGCATAGCTCTATTTAAGTTTTTGGCTTTGGTAACCCAGCCAGATGTCCAGGTAATTTAGTGAGATAACCTAAGAGTTTAGAATACAACAGTGATCTAAGGAAGAACATCTATGGTTATCAAAAGTACATAACTTTCATATCTGAAATGGTCTTTTCCATTTTCTTCGGCCAAAAGGACAGTTTCTAATTCATCATCCTGGGTAAAATCAGGAAAGGATTCCATGCAAGGTGGTAGCCCCCAAAGGAAGGAAGTACAGTTGTGTACACTTACCATAAATGTAGATGTTCGAGTGTATTCATTGTTGCAGTCATCACATTTGGGTTATCCCTGCCAGGGTAGCCCTCAGCCAGCCCGAATACCAGAGGCTTAGTATTTTTGCATCGGTTGCTGTCGCTTCTGGACTGATGTCGGGTCGTCAGTAAAGTAAGGCAGCCGACACCATTACATCAGTTTTTCTTGCCCCAACCTGTCAGGAGCCCCCAAGTAGGAGCCAGGTTCTGGTGGAAGAACCCCACCAGTAGAAAATAAATACCAATGTGTCCCTTGTAAGGAGAGAGAAAAAACGGGGATGGAGGGAGGAAAAAGTACAGTTTTGTACCTACCATAAATGTAGATGTTCAAGTGCTAATACAGCTGCAGTAATCACAGATGGGTTCTCTGCCGTCAGGCGGGTCCTCGGTCGGCCTAATTCCAAAGTCTAGGTCCGGCGTCAGTTGGTGTCGCTTTCTCTCTTGACGTCAGTGAGGCCAGAGTATATAAGACACAGCCGACGCCATGTTCTTCAGTCTTTCTTGCCCCAGATGTCAGGTGCCCCCAGAAGGAAGGCAATACATAAATTTTATATATATATATATATATATATATATATATATATATATATATATATACACACACACACAAACAATGCAATATAATCCAAAATCAGTAGTTGCAAGCAAATAAACCATAGAAGGATAACCCAGTCAGGTTGTATGAAGAGGGGGTTAGGCCCTATGCCTTTACCAAGTGGGGAAGGCGGGAGGGTAACTTGTACTGCAGCTGTATTAGCACTCGAACATCTACATTTATGGTAGGTACAAAACTGTACTATGTTCATCGTGCATACAGCTGCAGTAATCACAGATGGGTAGAGTCCCAAAGCTACACAAAGGGCGGTAGGTACTAGTTGGAACTGGGATGAGCCAGAATGCCCTGCAACACAGCAGTGGCAAAGCCTGCTCTAGTTTTGGAATATAAAGGCAGGTGGTAGTGTTTTGTGAGGGTATGTACAGAACTCCAAGTGGCGGCCTCCAAAATGTCTTTGGTAGGAACTCCTCTGAGGAAGGATTTAGAGGTAGCTGTGGCCCTGGTGGAGTGGGATCTGATGCCTGTGGGAACAGATTTCCCATGATATGAATAACAGAACCATATGCAGTGGCCTATCCACTTTGAAATTGTCTGCTTGGTCACTGGCTTCCCTTGAGCCCCTACAGCATAGGACACAAAAAGTTGTTCTGATTTCCTGAAGGACTTTGTTCTGTCCAAATAATAGCGTAGCTGCCTATGGATGTCTAAAGAATGTAGCAACCTTTCCCCTTTGTTTTAAGGATTGGGGTAAAAGGTGGGTAAGTGTATGGCTTGGTTTAAAGCTACCCTGGATACCACTTTAGGCATAAATGAAGGGTTGGTAATGGCGGGAAACCCTGTCCTGATGGAAGATGAGGAAGGGCTGCACCGCCATGAGGGCCTGTAGTTCCGAAACCCTACGAGCTGAAGTGATGGCCAGAAGGAAGGCTGTTTTCCAGGACAAATATTGCAAATCTGTTGATGCAGCTGGTTCAAAAGGAGGCAATGTTAATTTTTCTAGAATGTAATTAAGATCCCAGGCTGGTATTGGTTGTTTCCTTGGAGGTCTTATATTCTTAGCCCTTTGAGGAACTGTCGTAAGAGTGGGTGAGAAAATAAAGGTGGATCCGAGTTGAATTCTGCAGAAATGGCTGAGGCATGGATTTTTATAGAAGAAAATGAAAGTCCACTGTTCAGTAGCTCTGCTAGATACTGTAATATCTGAGGCAAATTCAGCTTTTTAGGGTCCTGGCCTTTTTTCTCATTCCAAGAGCAGAACCGTTTCCATTTTGCGGTGTAAGCCTTTCTAGCAGATGGTCTTCTGGCCTCCAAAATGACATCCTGCACCTCCTTGGAAAGTAGGGTCTGTTGTGGTGTTAAGGAATTTTCCATGCAGCAAGATTGAGTGTTTTCAGCTGACTGTGAAGCGTTTTGTAGCTGTGCTGAGTCAGCAGAAGAGGCATTAGAGGTAGGGACCAGGGAGGAGTATGTGTTAGACTCCTCAGGAGCGGATACCAATGTTGCCTTGGCCAATCTGGAGCAATCAGTATCATCGTCGGTCTGTCTGCTCTTGCTTTCAAGAGCACCTTGGGCAGAAGAGGCAGAGGTGGGAAAGCGTAAACTGTCCATGCTGTCCAACTGAATGAAAGGGCATCCACTCTCCAGGCCTTTGGATGAAAGGTCCTTGAACAAAACTTTTCCAATTGATGATTCCTGTGGGGGGCAAAAAGATCTATGTCTGGCCTCCCCCACTCTTGTATTATCTCTGTAAACACCTGAGGATGCAACTTCCATTCGTGTGGATCTGTCATATTTCTGCTTAGATGTCTGCCAGCGTGTTTTCCAATCCTGGCAAGTACTGTGCTTGAAGTTCGATTTGCCATTCCAGAACCAAGTTCCAAAGAGCCATGTCTAGTCTGCACAAGGGGTATGAATGTGTTCCGCCTTGTTTGTTTATGTACCACATTACTGTGGTGTTGTCTGTTCTTATCAGTAATTGTCCTGGATGCAGGAGGTCCTTGAAAGCTATAATTGCATTTATTACTGCTAGCATTTCTTTTTGATTGATGTGAAGGTGCTTTTCCTTTTGGGACCATTTGCCCTGAATGCACCTGTCTGTCATGTGTGCCCCCCAGGCGTAGTCTGAGGCGTCTGTTGTGATGACTTGGTTTGCTTGAGGCTTGCAGAATGGGAGGCCTGTGTTTGCTTGACATGCTTGGGCCCACCACAGAAATTCCTTTTGCAAACATGGAATTATTGGTATTATTGTTTCCAAACTGTGACTGTGTTGAGACCATAGGTTTTTTAGGTACCATTGAAGTTTCCTCATATGCAGCTTTGCACATGGGATTAAAAGAATGCAAGATGCCATGAAGCACAGAGCCTGCAGGATTTTCCTTGCAGTAAGCCTGGTACATTTTGCTAGTATTTTGAAGTACTGATTTAGCTGCCCCTGTTTTTCTGGCGTTAGATAGGCCATCTGGGTGTTCGTGTCCAAGTTGGCACCCAGGAAAGTTATTTTCTGAGATGGTGTTAGCCTGGATTTCTTTTTGTTGATTGTATATCCCAGAGAATGCATTAACCGTGTTACATAAGCCAGATGTTCCAGAAGTATGTGCTTGCTGTTCGCTTGGATCAGGCAGTCATCCAAATAAGGGTAAATTTGTATCCCTTGAAGTCTGCAGTAGGCAATCACTGATGCCAGGCACTTTGTGAATACTCTGGGCGCAGTAGATAAGCCAAAGGGCAATGCAGAGAATTGATAGTGGATTGAACCTGCAAGAAATCTGAGGCGTCTTCTGCAACTTTGATTGGGACATGCAGGTATGCCTCCTTGAGGTCCAATGTTACCAGCCAAAACTCCTTGCCCAGCATGGGAAGAAGCTACTGTAATGTGAGCATCTTGAATTTTGGTACGAGTACAAATGTGTTTAAGATGGATAAGTCCAAAATGGGTCTCCAGTCGGTTCCTTTCCTTGGTACCACAAAAAGTCTTGAATAAAAACCTTGACCTTGTTCGTGAGAAGGTACCTCTTGTATAGCTCTCATGCTTATGAGCTTTAAAATTTGTAGTTGTGCCTCTGCCCTTTGATTGTGTGGCAGGTTTGGCATGCCTCTCATTTTTGGAAGAGTGTGGAATAGAAATCTGTAGCCTCTGTTTACAACGTCCAGGATCCATTTGTCTGTTGTGACAATATGCCAATTTCTTGCAAATAATGCTAGCTTTCCTCCCAAAGGTGCTGCCAGCTGAGACCTGCTTGGCATGGAAATGAGGGAGTCATTGGGTTTGTTTTCTGTATTGTTGTGCACTGTCTTCGCCACCTCTTGGTGCTGGAGTTTGCCATTGTCGGCCTCTATATGATCCTTGTGATTGCCCTCTGCCCCTTGTGCGTCTGTATCGACCTCTTTGGGGCTTGTCAGTGGCTGGAAAGGACCAGTTTTTTGAAGGCCAATTTCTGCTAAAACGTGGTGGTTGGACCTGTAAAAAAGCTTTGACAGTTTGCATAGATTTGGCTTTTTCTTCCATTTTCCGTAATATCTCCTCAGCATTAGTACCAAACAGCACATCCTTTTGTAAAGGAGCATCTAGAAGTTTAGCTTTCACATGATCAGGCAAGCTTTGTTCCTAAGCCAGGCATGTCTACGAATGACTGATCCTGTAGCAGCCGCTCTACTTGAGGCCTCTAGGGCATCATAGCCACATTGTAAGGTGTGTTTACCCACTTGCTCTGCACTATGCATCATATCCTGTAACTCCTTTAAATCTGGTTGTTCAGGTTGAGACATTTTATTCCTTAATTGTGATAACAGGAACTGTTGATATTTAAGCATATGAAACTGACAATTTAAGGCCCTCATGGCAAGGGTGGCCGAGGTATATACCTTTTTCCCCCACCTTTCTAAAGATCTTGACTCTCTTCGCAGGAAGTGGATTCTTGGCAGTAGAGGCCTTCAATCCCTTGGGGCCTTGAGAAATGGTTTCAGGGTCAGCATTATGGCTTTTGTACAGAAATTGGTGAGAGTTAGGAACTCTGTAGTACCTATCAGGTTTGACTGGTGCAGGAGGCAGGGAATCTGGTTAAGGCAAGCCTCCGAATAAACATCATCAAGTATGTCCAAAACAGGAGGTATCGCCAGAGGCCTGTGTTGAGGTAACAAAAGAAATTCCCTAAGTCTTTTCTTGGAATCAGAAAAGTCTTGGCCTTCCCAATGGAAGTGTTCCTTGAAGTGTGCAAGGTTTCCCCAAAGGAAAAATCCTCAGGAGGAGATACAGAAGGAATGGACTGCTCTGCATCCGAATCTTCAAAAGGGGAGTAAGAGTGTTCCTCTACATCAGAATGTTCTGATAAAATGGAGCCCTGATCAGAAGAGGGAGAATCTTCCTCCACTCTGGGTCTCTTGTCTGGAGGGGGTTGAGAACCCCTCATAAGAGTAATCAAATCCTCAGCCATTTTCAGCATCTGTTTTTTAGGCATGGGGCCTGGAGAAGGGCCCTGTGCAACAGGCCTCTTGGGATGCCTGGCTGCTTTGGATTTAGTAAAAGCCTTAATAGAAAAAGAAGATGAGGGTCTAAAGACACCATGGGTGGAAGTGGACCTGTCCACATTAGGAGGCTCAACATTAGCAATGGCTTCGGTTGTAGTCTGGGAAAGGGCCGAGGTACCTGCGGTCTCGGGTACAGAGGACACCGCCAAGAAAGTGTCGTCGGTAGTCAGGGACTGCAAAGGCATCTCGCTGAGAACCGGACCACGTGTAGCCGGTTTTGGCGTGGTGCTTGCGTTTTTTGGACAAAACGGTAGTCTCCGACGGCATTTTATAATCAAAGGCTTTACCAAAAAAGTGTTGGGCGAACTCCGCCCGACGCTTAATAGTGCGTTTATTGAAAGTAGCGCAAAAGCGACAGCCCGAGACGTCGTGGTCTGGGCCTAAACAAGGTATGCAGAGGGAATGGAAATCCTTATGCAGTATTTGCTTCCCACAAGAAATACAATTATTACCTTTTTCTGACATCTGTCTGAGGCAAGAAAAGTTTCCCCAACGGGGTACTTAGCTTTAATGAAGACTTCGGTTTCCAATTTTTTCGTAATTCAGGAGCTGGCCGACCGGCACTTGCGAACTGCTTTTGCTTCGTGCACCGCGCGGCAAAAAAGACTGAAGAACATGGCGTCGGCTGTGTCTTATATACTCTGGCCTCACTGACATCAGGAGAGAAAGCGACACCAACCGACACCGGACCTAGACTTTGGAATTCGGCCGACCGAGGACCCGCCTGATGGCAGAGAACCCATCTGTGATTACTGCAGCTGTATGCACGATAAACATCCAGTACTGCAACACTGACTACACTTGAACATCTAAGTGTACACAACTGTACTATGTTCTTCGTGTTTCACTGTTGCAGTCATCACATTTGGGTTGATTCCTAAAGCTGAGGAAATGGGTGGAGGCAGTCAAGGAATAGTACAGTTGTGTACACTTACCACAAATGTAGATGTTGAGTGTATTCACTGTTGCAGTCAATACATTTGGGTAATCTGCTGGCAGGTTGCCCTCAGTCGGCCTGATTAACAAAGTCTTGGGTCCTGCGTCGGTTGCTGTCCCTTCTTCCATGACGTCAGGTCATCAGGGGTATAAAACATGCAGCCGACACCATTACATCAGTTTTTCTTGCCCCCGATGCCAGGTGCTCCCCAAATGGGGAGCAAAATATATATATATATATATATATATATATATATATATATATATATATATATATATATATAATTTAAAACACAAAAAATATACCTCCAAACAAAAGCAAATACACCCCAAAAGGCTTTTAAGCATAGTAAAAGAAAGGAAAGGTATAGTAAGAGAAAAACAGGGGGCTGGAGGGTGGGTAACCAGGACTGTAACAGTGAATACACTCGAACATCTACATTTATGGTAAGTGTACACTACTGTACTATGTTCTTCGTGTTTCACTGTTGCAGTCATTACATTTGGGTAGAATCCCAAAGCTATGGTTGGGAGGATGGATTTAAACAGCATTAGGAGCAGCTATAAGGCCCTGCAGGACAGCAGTGGCAAATCCAGCTCTGGATTTAGAGAAGAGAGGTAAATGGTAATGTTTAGTGAACGTATGAACTGAACTCCAGGTAACAGCTTCTAGAATGTCTCTGGTAGGAACCCCTCTGAGAAAGGCTGCAGAAGTAGATGCAGCCCTGGTGGAATGAGACCTGATCCTCTTGGGGATAGGTTTACCATGGTGCATATAAAAGAAACGTATACAATGGCTTATCCATTTGGAAATAGTACGCTTTGAAATAGCCTTTCCCTCTACCCTGCAGCAAATGCCACCAATAGTTGTTCAGATTTTCTTGGAGATTTCGTCCTGTTTAAGTAGAATCTAAGTAGTCTGTGTACATCCAATGAATGCAGAATCCGCTCACCCTTGTTATGTGGATTGGGGAAGAAAGTTGGGAGATAAATGGTCCAATTAAGAGCCACACTGGATTCCACCTTAGGCATGAAAGATGGATTGGTCCTGAGAGCACCCTGTCCAGATGAAAAATAATGAAAGGCTCCACTGCCATAAGAGCCTGTAATTCTGAAATCCTTCTAGCTGAAGTGACTGTTAAAAGGAAAGCGGTTTTCCAGGTGAGAAATTTTAGGTCTGCAATAGCAGCTGGCTCAAAAGGAGGGAGAGCGAGTTTTTCCAAAACAAAATTGAGGTCCCATGCAGGAGTTGGTGCTCTCCTGGGAGGTCTTAAAATGTTGGCCCCTCTGAGATACTGCTTTAGCAGAGGATGAGAGAAGAGGAGAGGTTCTGTGTTGTAATGAGCTGAAATGGCAGAGGCATGGATTTTTATGAAAGAAAAAGATAGGCCCTTGTGAAGCATCTCAGTTAAGTATTGTAGAATCTGATGAATATTGGGCATTGCTGTGCTTATTCCCTGTGAATGATTCTAGGCACAGAATCTTTTCCATTTGTCAGCATAAGATTTTCTAGTACTAGGCCTTCTAGCCTCCAAGATGACATCCATCACTGGTTTGCTGAGGGATGCCAAGGGTGAAATTAGTTGATTAGCCATGCTGCAAGATTCAAAGTTTGGAGCTGAGCGTGCAGAATTTGGTAGTTCTGCTGAGAGAGTAGGTAAGGTGTCTGAGGCAGGTGCCACGGAGGAAGGTGTGACACATTGCGCAGGAGTGGGTACCAGTGTTGGCGATGCCAGTCTGGAGCAATCAGAATCATTTTTGGTTTGTCCTGTTTGACTTTTAGTACAACTTTGGAGAGCAGAGGCAGAAAGGGAAAAGCACAGACTGATAGGTTTTTCCAGCTGAATGATAGAGCATCCATTTTCCAAGCTTTTCTGTGATGAATTCTTGTGCAGAATTTGTCCAACTGATAGATTTTTTGCCTCACCCCAGAACTATATCTGGGTTCACCCATTTGTGTATCAACATGTTGAAAAGTTGTGGTTCCAGTTTCCATTCATGTGGGTCCATAAGATTTCTGCTTAGTCTGCCAGACTATTTAGCTTACCTGGCAGGAATTGAGCTTGTAGTTGTATCTGATAGGTCAAGGCCGTGTTCCACAATGCCATGGCTAGTCTGCAAAGGGGGTAGGAATGTGCACCCCCTGCTTATGTATCACATAACTGTGGCATTGTCTGTCTATCAGTAGATGTCCTGGATGAAGGTAGTCCTTGAAGGCTGTCAGTGCATTCTGTACAGCTAGCATCTCTTTCTGATTGATATGTAGGTGCATTTTATTTGGGCTCCCCCCCCAAGCATAGTCTGATGTGTCTGTTATGGTTTGGGTGGCAGGGGGTGGAGTGAATGTCAATCCCTTGTTTTGGGGGCAGGCCTCTGCCCACCATAGGAACTCTAGTTGCAGGCAAGGTATAATAGGAATCATGGTTTCCAGGCTGTGAATGTTGACTCCATAAACTTTTTAAGTACCACTGAAGTTTCCTTATATGCAGTCTTGCATATGGAATTAGAAGAATGCAGGAGGCCATGAACCCCAAGGCTTGCAGAATTTGTCTTGCAGATAGCAGGGTTTTTGTGGCCACCTGTTTGAAGTAAGTCATCTGGGCAGTTGTACTCAAGCTTGCACCCAGGAATGTAATTTTTTGAGAGGATATCACTTGTGATTTCTTTTCGTTTATGGTGTACCCTAGACAAGTTAGAACCCTTTTTACAAACGCCAGATGCTTTAGAAGAATGTCCTTGTTTTCTGCCTGAATTAGACAATCGTCCAGATATGGATATATTTGAATATTTCTTTGCCTGCAACATGCAATTACTGGTGCCAGGCACTTTGTGAAGACCCTAGGCTCAGTAGATAAGCCAAAGGGCAGTGCAGTGAACTGGTAATGCAAGTAGCCTGATTTGAAGCAGAGGTATCTTCTGCAAGATTCCCTGATAGGGATATGCAGGTAAGCCTTTTTTAAGTCTAGAGTTACCAACCAGGCATCTTTGCCTAGCACAGGTAGTAACTGTTGAAGAGTCAGCATCTTGAATTTTGGAATGTCTAGAAATGTGTTTAGAGTGGATATGTCCAGAATTGGACGCCATGATTTGTCTTTTCTGGGTACCAGGAATAGAAACCTTGTCCCTTTTCCTCTTCTGGTACTGGTTGAATAGCCCCCATGTTCATGAGGGACAGAACTTGTTTCTGGGCCTCTGCCCACTGATTTGGGGGCGGATCTGGCCATACGTTTCGGATTGGTAACATGTCGAAGTGAAATCTGTATCCCTGGGATACTATATTTAAAACCCATTTGTCCTGGGTAATAAGTTGCCAGTTTTGTGCATGAAGTGCTAGTTTTCCACCCAAAGGGGCGGCTAAGAGGTAAGTGCTTGGTGATTGTAGAGGGAAGTCATTGAGACTGTTTACCATAGGGAGGTGCCTTGTTGCTTCCAAATTTGGAGGTGGAGGCTCCCCCACTGTTTTGTTCTAAACGTTCCTTGTGACTGAAACCTGGAGCCTTTGGAATGTCTTGATTTGACTTGAGCGGCTCTTGAGGGAACTGGAAAGGACCAGTTCTTAGTAGGCCAGTGCCTACTAAATCTTGGAGGTTGCACTTGTAAGAAATCTTTCACAGTTTGCATAGATTTAGCTTTATCTTCCGTCTTTTTTAACACTTCTTCAGCCTTATTACCAAAGAGACGGTCCTGTTGTAAAGGAGCATCCAACAATTTTGCTTTAACACGGTCAGGCAGAGTTTGTTCTTTGAGCCAAGCATGCTTTCTTAGCACAGATCCAGTTACAGCAGCCCTGCAAGAGGCCACCAAGGAATCAAAACCATAATGCAAAGTATGTTTTCCAACTTGTTCAGCTGAATGCAATAAATTCTGCAATTCTTTATTTTCCACAAAGTCAGAGATTAACATAATTTTCTGTTTAAGTAGTCCCATGATATGCTGTTGATATTTAAGCATATGAAATTGACAGTTTAAAGCCCTGACTGCCAAGGTTGCAGACGTGCAAACCTTCTTTCCCCATCTATCCAGCGCCCTAGAATCTCTATCAGAAGGGGTAGGATTTTTGGCAGTAGAGGCCTTAATGCCCTTGGGACCCTGAGAAATGGTTTCAGGATCAGCAATAGGGTTTTTGAAAAGGAATTTGTGGGAGTCAGGAACCCTGAAGTATCTGTCTGGCTTACAAGGAGCCGGAGGCAGAGAATCAGGAGTCATATTAGATTCTGAAAAAAACATCATCAACAATGTCTAGATCAGGAGGTATAGCCAAAGGCCTATGCTGAGGAAGTAGAAGAAAATCCCCAAGTCTCTTTTTAGATTCAGAAAAATCCTGACTTTCCCAGTGGAAATGTTCCCTTAAGGCATGTAAAGTTTCCCCAAAAGAAAAATCCTCAGGAGGAGAGGCAGAAGGAATGGAATCCTCTGCATCAGAGTCCTCATAAGTAGGAATAGACAAATCCTGTTCATTAGAAGAGTCAGAAGAAATAGAATCCTGTTCAGAAGATTCATAATCAATGTCTTGCCTAGGCCTCTTAGAAGGATTGGGTTGGCTACCCTTGATCAGAGTAATTAAATCTTCAGCCATTTTGATCATTTGTTTTTTAGGCACAGGGGCCTGCACATGTGGCCCAGGCATCGGTTTTTTAGACATAGATTTAGATTTTGGTCTTAGTTTTTTAGATGGCGTCGGTCTAATATACAAATCTGTAGGCCTGAAAACACCCTCAGAAGCCGGTGCCTGCACAGCAACTCCGGACCCATCTAAGGTAGAGACATATGTGGGTTCCATAATTGAAGCATCTCGCGGCATACCAGACTCCGAATGCGTCTCAGTAGAGGCCTGGGAATCAGAAGTAGCAAGTATCAGAGGCTGTGAAAGCACCTCACTGAGTACCGGTGAACCAGCGACTGGCTTAGGAGAAGTGTCGTCGGTTTTGGATCTCGACGGTCTGTCTCTTTCTTTGCGTTTTTTAGGTATTCCGGTAGTTGGATTGCTAACGGACATTTCTGGATAATTAAATCTTGAGCCGAAATATTTAGAAGCAAAAATATATCGACATTTAATCGTGCGTTGATTAAATTTAGCACAAAACCGACGGCGAGGCACGTTGTGGTCAGGGTTTAGGCAAGGAATACAGTATAAATGAAAATCCTTATGAGTATTTGCTTCCCACAAGTAATGCAATTATTAACTTTTACTGACATCGGTAAGGAGCAAGAAAAAGTTTCCCCAACGGGGTACTTAGCTTTTAGTTGAAGACTTCGGTTCTGAAAGTCGAAAACAAAAATTTCAGGAGTCGGCCGACCAGCACTTGCAAACTGCTTCTACTTTGGGCACCGCGCGGCAAGAAAGACTGATGTAATGGTGTCGGCTGCATGTTTTATACCCCTGATGACCTGACGTCATTGAAGAAGGGACAGCAATCGACGCTGGACCCAAGACTGTTAATCAGGCCAACTGAGGGCAACCTGCCAGCAGATTACCCAAATGTAGTGACTACAACAGTGAAACACGAAGAACATCTAGGGGCTGGCTAGGATGCCCTGCAAGACTGCAGAGGCAAACCCTGCCCTGGATTTGGAGAAGAGAGGCACGTGGTAATGTTTGGTAAAAGTGTGAACAGATGTCCAGGTGGCAGCCTCCAGGATGTCCCTGGTGGGGACTCCTCTGAGGAAAGCTGCAGAGGTGGAGGCTGCTCTGGTGAAATGAGTCCTGACCCCCTTGGTGGGAGGCTTTCCATGTTTGTAGCAGAAATGGATGCTGTGTGCTATCCATTTGGAAATGGTTTGTTTGGAGATGGCTTTGCCTTCTGCCCCTGTAGCAAAGCTAACCAGCAATTGATCAGACTTTCTGAAGTATTTAGTCCTGTCTAGATATAATCTGATCTGTCTGTGCACATCTAGAGAGTGCAGGATGCTTTCCCCCTTGTTCTGGGGATTAGGAAAAAAGGTGGGCAAATGAATGGATTGGTTGAGAGCCACACTGGACACCACCTTGGGCATGAAGGATGGGTTAGTTCTGAGGGCTACCCTGTCAGCAGGGAAGATGATGAAGGGTTCCACAGCCAGACTCTTCTGGCTGAAATGATGGCCAGAAGGAAAGCTGTCTTCCAGGAGAGAAAATGTAGCTCTGCAGAAGAAGCTGGTTCAAAAGGGGGCAGGGTGAGCTTTTCCAACACAAAGTTAAGGTCCCAAGCTTGAGTTGGTGCTCTTCTGGGTGGCCTCAAGTTGCTAGCCCCTCTTAGGAACTGTCTGATCAAAGGGTGGGAGAAAAGGGGCTGCTCAGAGGGGAAATGAGCAGAGATAGCAGAGGCATGAATTTTATAGAGGAGAAAGAGAGGCCACTGTGTAGTAGGTCAGCTAAGTAATCCAGGATGAGAGGGAGGGAGGTCTATGCCGTATTGGCTCCCTTAGCCTGGATCAAGGTGCAGAATCTTTTCCATTTGTCAGCATAAGACTTTCTAGTGCTAGGGCATCTGGCCTCACATATAACATCTACAACCTGTGTACTAAGAGTGTCTGCAATTGGGGATGCATGAATTCCCCTTCTCTCTGGGTCAGGAGGTTTGGAAGATGCCATGGTGGCAGTGGGGACAGTCAGCGCAGCAAGGGGTACCAGTGCTGTTGAGGCCAGTCTGGAGCTATAAGAACTGATCTTAGTTTTTCCTCCTTTATTTTGAGGAGTACCCTGGGGATGAGAGGTAGTGGAGGAAAAGCACAGACCAATAGATTGACCCAGGGGAAGGACAGGGCATCCACTTCCCAAGCCATGCAGTGATGCTCCCTGATGCAGAATTTGCTGGGCTGATGGGTTGGTGTGGGAGGAAAAGAGGTCGACCTTCTGGGTGCCCCATTTCTGAGTTATTAGGGTGAAGCTTCTTCTGTTGAGCTGCAACTCGTGTGGGTCCAGAAGATGTCTGCTTAACTGGTCTGCCAGAGAGTTGAGAGAACCTGGTAGGAATTGTGCTAACAGGTGGAGTTGCATGGCAGAGGCTGTGTGCCAAAGGGTCATGGCCAGCCTGCATAGAGGGTAGGAGTCCCTCCCCGCTTGTTTATATACCACATCACAGTGGTGGTCTGTTTTGATCAGGACAGCCCCTGGGGAGAAAAGGGGCTTGAAAGCTATCAAGGCGTGCTGAACAGCCATCATCTCTTTTTGGCTGATGGGCAGAGGGATTTGCTATGGGCTCCATTGCCCCTGTGTGCACCTGCCATCCAGGTGTGCACCCCAAGCATAGTCTGATGCATCTGTCGTGAGGGTCCATGCAGTGGGAGGGGGTGAGAAAGGTAGTCCCTTGTTGTGGGAGCAAGCTGTTGCCTACCAAAGAAAACCTTTTCTGAGGCAAGGAATTATAGGTACAAGAGTCTCCAGGTCTTGAGATTGTTGACACCAAAGGCTGTTTAGGTACCACTGAAGTTTCCTCATATGCAGTCTGGCATATGGAATGAGTAGTATGCAAGACGCCATGAACCCCAGAGCTTGCATGATCTTCCTTGCAGATAACTGGGGTCTGGTGGCTAGTTGAGAGAAGTAGGCTGTCAGTAAAATGTGTTTTTCTGGTGTAAGGAATGCCATCTGGGATGCTGTGTCCAGGCTTGCTCCCAGGAAGATAATCCTTTGGGTGGGCACCTGTTTGGAATTATTTTCGTTGACTGTGTACCCTAGGGAGGTTAGTAGGGTCTTTACAAAAGCCAGGTGCTTGAGCAGCTTTTACTGGCTGCTGCCTGAATAAGGAAGTCGTATAAGTGTGGGTAAATCTGGATATTCCTTTGTCTGCAAAAGGCAATGGCCACAACCAGACATTTTGTGAAAACTCTGGGAGCAGTAGATAAGTCAAAGGGAAGTGCAAAGAACTGAAAGTATTGAGATCCTGCCCTGAAACGGAGATATTTCCTGCATGATTCCCTGACAGGAATGTGGAGGTAGGCCTCTTTCAGATCTAGGATCTTAGCTAACTAAGTGTCCTTGGACAACATGGGTAGCAGCTGCTGGGGGCCGAGCATTTTGAATTTTTGGGATCACCAGGAAGGTGTTTAGAATGGATAGATCGAGGATGGGGTGCCATGTGCCCTCTGTTCTGGGCACCAGAAAAAGTCTACAGTAGAAACCTTGGCCCATCTGTTCTGCAAGAACGTGCTCTACTGCCCTCATCGAAAGCAAGGAAAGGATTTGCTTTTGAGCCTGTGCCCACTGGTTTGGAGGTAGATCTGGGAACCCTTTTCAGGTTGGATGGGGTGAGGAAGGAAAATATGCATCCCTGAGACAATGTTGAGAACCCAGTGGTTGTTGGTAATGGCGGCTGAGGTGCTTGCATGAAAAGAGAGTTTTCCTCCTAGGGGTAACTAAAGGTGGGCAGAGGGAAGGGGTGGGGGAGGTGAGACATTGAGAGTTCTTACCATAAGGGGGTGGCTTAGAACTCCCTGGTTTTGAAGTGGAGGTAAGCCCATTGCTTAGATCTCTGCATTCCCTGTGGCTGCTGTCTGGTTCCCTGGGAACTGGGCTGAACTGGCTTAGTGGGAGCAGGAAAGGATGTTGGGACAATGCCTGCTGAACCTGGGTGGCTGGATCTGTAAGAAATCCTTAACTGTCTGCAAAGATTTTGCTTTTTCTTCCATCTTTTTTAAGACCTCATCTGCCTTAGTGCCAAATAAGCTGTCTCTGTGCAAGGGGGTATCCAACAATTTAGATTTGATATGGTCTGGCAGGGGCTGTTCCTTAAGTCATGCATGCCTTCTAAAGACAGATCCAGTGACTGCTGCCCTGCAAGAAGCTTCTAGGGCGTCAAAGCCACAGTGCAAGGTGTGTTTAGTAACTTGACTTGCAGAATGCATTAACTCTTGTAACTCTTTAGATTCTGCACAAGAAGGAAAGGAAGACATTTTTTGTTTGAGGAGTTCCAGGGTATGTTGCTGAAATTTTAGCATATGTAACAATTTAGTGCCTTGATAGCAAGAGTAGCTGAGATGTATACTTTTTTAACCCATCTGTCTAGTGCTCGGGAATCCCTATCTGAGGGGGTGGGATTCTAAGCAGAGGTTGCTTTAATCACTTTAGGCCCTTGAGAAATTACCTCAGGCTCAGCAGTATGATTTTTAAAAAGAAGTTTGTGTGAGTCAGGGACTCTTTAGTACCTGTTGGGTTTTCTGGGTGCAGGAGGGAGGGTGTCAGTAAAGCTGGATTCCAGGAAAACACCCTCCACAACATCCAGGACTGGGGAGATGTCAAAGGGTATGTGCTGTGGAAGATCTAAGAATTCCCTGAGTCTCTTTCTAGACTGAAGGCAGTCTTGACTCTCCCATTGGAAATGCTCCCTTAAGGTATGAAGGGTTTCCCCAAAGGAAAAATCCTCTGGGAGAGAGGCTGAAGGGATGGAATCCTCTGCATCAGAATTCTCTAAGTAGAGAGGGGTTGCATGCCTTCATATGCAGATGCATCAGAGTCATCTGACTCTTGTTCAGACAAAACTAGAGGGGACAGATATTTTTTCCTTTTGGAAAGGGTAAGCTTGGCTTCTCCTGATCAGCATAACAAGGTCTTCTACCATTTAAGCATTTGAGACTGAAGCAAGGAAGCATGTGCCTGAGATTGGGTCGTTGATTTCTTGGGTGTAGTTCATATCCTGGGCCTAAGAAACTCGGTAGTTTGCAAAATAATGGTAGTCGCGAAAGAAGATGTTGGTTTGTGTCGAGAATCGGTAGTGCGAAGGACTTCCTCAGAAGCCGGTGCCTGCTCAGCGGCTCCGGACCCATCCAAGGTAGAGATAACTGCAGGATCCTTATAGTTGAAGAGTTTTGCGGCATACCGGCCTCTGAAAGGATCTTAGTAGCAGCCTGCGAATCCACAGAAGCGGGCATCAAGGGCTGCAAAAGCACCTCACTGAGGACCGGAGAACTGATGACTAGCTTAACGGAAGTGTCATCGGTAGGTTTGGACCTGTGCAGTCTGTCTCTGTCTTTATGTTTTTATGTTTTTTCAGAAGATCTGCTGTCGGATGGCTTACCAAAGCCATATCGGAATTAGAGGACTGTAAGCGAAAATATCTAGCTACAATAAGAGCCCGACAATGGATAGTTCTCGCGTTGAAAAAAGCACAGAAGCGACAAGGGGGGATGTCGTGGTCTGGGCCTAAACAAGTGACGCAGTAAGAAAAAGTCTTGGTGTGGTATTTACTTTCCACAGGTGAGACAATTACTAACTTTTTCTGACATCGGTTAGTGCAAGAAAAAAGGATCCCCAACAGGGTACTTAGCTTTAGAAGACTTCAACTTCAACTTGGTAGACAAACTCAGGTAGCGGCCAACTGGCACTCGTGCGAACTGCTTCTGTTTCGGGCTCCATGGCAAGAAAGACTGATGTAATGACGTTGACTGCCTTACTTTATACTACTGATGACCTGACGTCAGTCCTGAAGCAACAGCAACAGACGCAGAAATACTAAGCCTCTGGTATTCGGGCCGGCCAAGGGCTACCCTGGCAGGGATAACCCAAATGTGATGACTGCAACAGTGTAACACGAAGAACATCTAACCTGGAGACTGGATCTTAGTTACAGAGTATTACGAAGGAATGCTGAAAAGTCTACCTCAAAGCTACATAAATTTCATCTAAGGAAGCACTTTAAAGAAAGCCTGATGGGTAGCTGTTGCCCTGGTGG
>NC_056733.1:1742585118-1742822618 GCF_019279795.1 Protopterus annectens | reverse complement strand
AGAGGCAGAGGTGGAAACGCATACACATGAAGATTTTTCCAACTGAAAGAAAGAGCATCCACTTTCCAAGCTGTGTGATGAAACCTCTTTGTGCAAAACTTTGGCAGCTGGTGGTTTAGTGGAGAAGCGAACAGATCTATGTCTGGAGTTCCCCAGGACACTGTCAACTTTTGAAATACATGAAGATCCAGTTTCCACTCGTGGGGATCCATGATTTGTCTGCTTAACACATCTGCTAAGGAGTTCTGTGCTCGGCAGAAACCTTGCCTGAAGAGTTAGTTGCAAGCTTAGCGCAGTCTCCCATAAAATCATTGCTTGCCTGCACAATGGGTAAGAATGTGTTCCCCTTGTTTGTTGATGTACCACATGACAGTTGTGTTGTCTGTTAGAATCAACACCTGCCCTGGAAGAAGTAACTCCTTGAAAGCCATTAATGCAAACTGGACTGCTAACATCTCCTTCATGTTGATATGTAGATGCTGTAGTCTGGCAGGCCACTTGTCTTGTATCCACTTTCCATTTAGATGAGCTCCCCAAGCAATGTCTGAGGCATCTGTCGTTAGAATTTGACTCGCCTCTGGCCGGGTCACAGAGAGTCCCTTGTTTAGGTGACATTCCTGAGCCCACCACAAAAATTCCTTTTGAATGCAAGGTATTATTTGAATGACAGTGTCCAAATCCTGGCAGTGCTGTGTCCATACATTTTTGAGATACCATTGTAGCTTCCTCATATGCAGTTTGGCATTGGGAAGCACCAGAATACAAGATGCCATGAACCCTAAGGCTTGAAGGACTGTCCTTGCAGTCAGCCCGGACTGAAGAGATAGTTGATGGAAGTAACTGGAAAGATTCTTTTGTTTGTCCGGGGTTAAAAAGGCCATCTGGGCTGCTGTATTCAGTCTCACACCCAGAAAGCACATGTCTTGAGAGGGTACTAGACTGGACTTTATTTAGTTCACAGAATACCCTAGGCATCTTAGCACTGCTATGACATATTCCAAATGCTGTAGAAGGTCTTCCTTTTCTTGAGCCAGAATCAGGCAATCGTCCAAGTAAGGATAGATTTGAATTCCTTTTAGCCTGAAGTAAGCTATCACTGGAGCCAGAACCTTTGTGAATACTCTGGGCACTGTAGATAAGTCAAAGGGCAATGCAGAGAACTGATAATGAAAATTTCCAGCTCGAGCATGATACTTTCTGCAACTTAGTCTTATAGGCACATGAAGGTAAGCTTCCTTGAGATCTAAAGTTACCATCCAGTGATCCTTGCCCAGCAGAGGTAAAAGCTGTTGTAACGTCAACATTTTGAACTTGGGAATGTCCAGATAAGTGTTGAGGATAGATAAATCCAAAATTGGTCTCCACGTGTTCCCCTTCTTGGTACTAGGAACAGGCGAGAATAAAATCCTAGGCCCCTTTCTGGCACAGGAACCGGCTGAATGGCCCCTATTTGGAGTAACTGAGAAATTTGCTTGTGAGCCTCTTGTCTTTGTAGAGGAGGAATGTCTGGCATGCCTTTGAAAGGAGGCAAGGTATGGAAATAAAACCTGTAACCGTGGTGAATGATATCCAGAACCCATTTGTCTTGGGTAATTAAATCCCAATTTTCTTTGAAAAGAGACAGTCTTCCTCCTAGAGGTGCCGCCAGGCGAGAAGGTACTGGCAGCTGAAAAGGCAGGTCATTGGGTCTGCTTACGAAAGGACTGACCCCTGCCCTCACCAGAAGTCTGAGCAGGTGAACTCCTGCCCTAGGCCTAAAACACCTTGAGCTCTGCCCCTACCACGTCTAGACCTACCCCTAGACTGGGAATCATAAGCAGGATAAGTCCATCCCTTAGCAGGCCAATTTCTACTAAACTTGGAGGCTGCACCTGCAAAAATCCTTAACAGTTTGCATAGACTTAGCCTTGTCCTCCATCTTCTTTAAAACTGCTTCCACAGGCGAACCAAACAACACATCAGACTGTAAAGGAGCATCCAAAATCCTTGTCTTAACATGCTCAGCTAAGTTCTGATCTCTCAACCAGGCGTGCCTACGAAGAACAGAACCAGTGGCAGCCACCCTGGAGGAGGCCTGCACAGCATCAAAACCACATTGCAAGGAATGTTTACCCACTTGTTCAGACACATGAACTAAATCCTGCAACTCTTTACACTCAATACCTTCCGCCAGAGCATCCACCTTAGATTTCAACTGTGAAAGAAGATAATTCTGATATTTTAACATGTGAAACTGACAATTCAACGCCCTCATGGCTAAAGTGGAAGAAGTATACACTTTCTTTCCCCATCTATCCAAAGCCCTTGCCTCTTTATCAGGAGGGACAGGATTTTTAACAACTGAGGCCTTCACACCTTTAGGCCCCTGAGAGACAGTTTCGGGTCTGCCCTAGGACTCTTAAAAGATACTTATGAGCTTCAGGCACCCTATAATACCTATCCGGTTTAACTGGGGCAGGAGGCAAAGAATCAGTACTCAGGGAAGCCTCGGCAAAAATATCTTCCAACACATTGAAAACAGGAGGTATAGCTAAAGGCCTGTGCTGGGGTAAAACAAGAATTCCCTAAGCCTTTTCCTGGAATCAGAGAAATCTTGACCTTCCCATTTAAAATGCTCCCTCATGGAATGCAGAGTCTCTGAAAATGAAAAATCCTCAGGAGGGGAAGCTGAAGGAGTAGAATCATCCACATCAGAATCAGAATAAGGAGGGTACTCCTGCAAGTCTTCAGCCGAAGACTCAGAAGCCTCCGAGCATTGCTCAAAACTCTCAAACTCAGATTCCACCCTAGGCCTCTTATCAGGAGGGGGCATAGAACCCCTTATCATAGTAATCAAATCCTCTGCCATTTTAAGCATATGTTTCTTAGGCAAAGCCCCTGAAGTACTAGGAGAAACCCCCACTGAAGCAAAACTCGGCCTGCCCTCAAAGAAGCCTTGGAAACAGAAGGGGAGGCTCTGACCACCTTAGGAAGAGAGGGAAGAACAGCCACCTGAGAAGCCCCCTCAGCCTGGCCTACTTCCTGAGAGGATACATCCTGTAACAGTAAAGTCTCTCCCTGAGACTCCAAAGAAACACCTGGCAAAACCTCCGGCTCCACTGAGCCCTCTAAAGAACCGGCGTCTGGGACTGTCGGTTCCTCCACTCTAGGCTTTGCTGTTTTGTCCCTGCGTTTTTAGCGAAGCGGCCGGAGCATCCGGCGGCATTTTATAATTACAACGCTTCCCAAACACTAACCTGGCACAGTCTAACCTTCTCTTAATAGTGCGTTTGTTAAATCTAGCACAAGAGCGGCATCCAACAACGTCGTGCTCAGGCCCTAAACAAGGTATACACAAAGTATGGTAATCCCTATGAGGTATCTGTTTCCCACAAGAAATACAGTTATTCACTTTTTCTGACATCCGGTTAAATACTGTGGCAAGAAAAAACCAAAATATTCCCCAACGGGGTACTTAGCCAACTTTGATTTGGTCTGAAACTCTGGCTTCAGAAACTTTCAGAACGCCAACCTGCACTCGCAAAATTGCTTCTGCATCGGACCATGCGGCAAAAAAGACAGAGGATATGACGTCGGTCATGCGCATTAGTACCCTGACGTACTGACGTCAGTCTAATGCGCCCTGACCGACGTCAGCCATATACTTTGGTATTCGGGCCGACTGGACAGCGGACTACCCAATAGTTAGGACTGCAGCAATGTGGAATGAAGAACATCAATGAAGCAATCTGTATAAGCTGGTCTGCCCATGAAAGGTTGAAACTTGCATTCGTCTGTGCTGCTGGTAGTTCTAATACTACAGTTCTTTACAGAAATTATACACACAACAGCCTGCATTAAAAATGAACATGGGAAAGCTCCCCGATGCCCTGCCCAAACTTCCCCTAGTAGTACAAATACCACATTGGGCAACTAGCCTAGTGGAACAGCTGACAAAGGATAACTAACTAAATAAATAAAAATAAATATATGTCAATTGGGTTTGTGATAGATAAAATGAACCAGTATTAAATTCATAAGATCTTGTAGAGAATCTGAATTAATTTGTGTAGACTACAATAGTGTAGTGGGCAGAGCATTCACCTTATAAGCAGGCATTCCCAGTTCGAGTCCCACTGCAGCACATTCCATTTAGGTTGGGAGGGAGCCTACTGGTTAAGGTGCTTGCCTTACAAACATACGGTGCAGGGTTTGAGAGTCTTACAAGGTATAATTGGTTAGGCTTAAAATGGCTCGCAAGGGCAGTTAGCTAAGTAACTTTAGAAGTTGTCTGGAACCATTTTTGTCTGTATCAGGGTAATAGCAAAAAAACACAAACGTGCCTGTTTTGGTTTTCCTTAACAGGGAACTTCATACTCGCTAAAACAAAGATCCCAGTTCTCTGCTAATGAAAATTTAATTAACTTTCAGTGTGTATGAAACAACTGAAGATGTTTCAATGCATTACTTTGACACTGCCAGATACAACTGTTATGCCAGAAGAAAGTGGCCAGTTGAGGCAGTACAGTAACTGTTTTAGAAACCTTGATGGCGAAACAAAGAAAGTTGACTGCCAGCCCCTCACCACAGTGAATATATTGTAGACTTTGCAGCTGTAGCATTTCTGTATAACAGGCAGAGAAGAAAAGTAAAATACAGTTGTGTAAGTTGAAATTAACATAATGGTATATGTTTGAATGACCACTGCTGCAATAGCCTTAGCTATATGGGTTATATCTTGCCAAGGATACAACAGTCAGTCAGCTTCTAAAGCTTCAGTGCACTTTCTGCTTGCCCAAACTGTCAAAACAGTTTGAGCTGAGATGACTAAAAGACAAGTCTGGATGCAAAGCCTATCAGAGCTTTCCTGCCAATAGACGTAGGATAAGCCGTGAAAGGACAGTGCTAGTAACAACAAAAAAAAAATGTCCATACCATGGCATAAAAAACAAAAAAACAAGGGAGAGAGAGAGTGGTTACTGCAGCAGTGACCAAACATCTACTGTTATAAGTTCAACTTAAATAACTAAACTATGTTAAATCATATTGATCACTGCCACAGTAGCCTTTGCTATATGGGTAGATTGCTTTAGCTAACTACATTTGGGAGGTGGAAGGAAGACAGTCCGGAAGACACTGGAGAATGGTGCTAGTAAAGACTGAAATGGACCTAGAGAAAGAATCAAGCTTATAGTGCTTTGTAAAAGTATTCTAGAAAACTTGTAGAATCCAACACTTTCCAAAAAGCCATGAAGCCAAGGCTCTGGTAGAATGGGTCTTGACCCTGCATAGAATAGTTCTGTTATGGTGAGTATAACAAAAAGTAATAGCCTTAGGCAACCATTTAGAAATGGTCTGTTTTGACACAGGTTGTCCCTTCTTACCTTCACAAGAAATAAACAATTGATCAGAGTATCTGAAAGATTTAGTTCTGTCAAGATAGTACTTGAATTCTCTGTAGACATCCAAAGTATGCAATATCCCTTCTCCTTCATTTTTAGGTTCATGAAAGTAAAGGGGGAAATAGATAGCTTGGCTTACAATAATCCTGAATACCACTTTAGGCATAAAAAAATTAGTTCTCAAAGAAACCCTATCTCTACGGACTCCCCATAAGAGCTTGGATCTCAAATGCCTTTCTTGCACGGGTCAGAGCTCAAATGCTCTTCTTGCATGGGTCAGAGCAATCAGTAAAACTCAAAGAACCACAAAAAACTAAAATTCCACCATAACCAAAGGTTTTCCAACAAGAAAAAAACAAAGCAGAAATAAGAAGGAATGACCAGCACAGCTAAAAGAACAATTGGTATTTATTATATACAAAAGTAAGTGCTTTCATGCATAAGCACTTCTTCAGACTAAATTCAGACAACTCGAGCAAAAACTTAAAAACAATTTAAAAATAAAAACATCCAATCAAAATTCACAATAAAAACAGCAGACATCAAGTCCTATTAAATACTATGATAACAAGGTCCTTGTGATGTGTTTTCATTCAAATCATAAATCCTATCTGCTTGAAAATTTAGAGTCCGCTTAAGTTCATTAGCCCCAGCAGTTTTATTAAGGAAGTCCCCATCTCTAGTATTTTTAGTACTTAACTGAATCACTTTAAAGAGAAAGCTATGGTCAGAATGCAGATTAACATGCTTATATAAAGCATTCGTACTAACTTTCCACGATGTCTCCAACACCCTTTCTCTCAAACTAAGAGTCGTCATTCCCACATTAAAACTGGGACAAACTGTGCAAGTCGTTAAATTACCACGTTTGTACTTTTACACTCTGCATAAAACTTAAAAGCATGGCTAATATTAGTAACAGGATGAATAAAATAAGGGACTTCAGAAATAAAAGAGCAGGTTTTACAACCACGACAATGATGGGTACCAACTCTTGATTTAACATGTCTCTGACATAAAATTACCTTTAGAACAACCTCTGTTTCAAATTCTTTGCATTCCTAAAATAAAAATTGAGGTTTGTCTCCAATAAGCTTACTTATACCTTCATCGGCCCAGCATGATCGGCCAATTTCTCTTAATAATGTTACAGACCTTATTCACTTCAGGCGAGACCAGTTCTCAGACAACCAGCATTTTTTGCCTGTTGTGGTTTCTACTATGTAGAACATCAGAAAAGTAAGGTCTCCCTTGTGTTTGACGCAAGCCTTCAACCTGTCTAAGGTATCAAGAACCTCTCGTAAACCACAGCCCCTCATAAAAACTCAAGTGAAGCATAATGCTCATTCAACCTGGCATCACAGGTATGCAGCCTTGAAGATCTTAAAAATTGCCCTTTCAAAACATTGCAGAAGGTGTGATTTGGGTACATGCTAGTCCTGCACAGTTTACTGTTCCTCCAGCATGACTTCCTAAACATTTCTCTTTGCAAACTCCTATTACTATCTAATGAAATACACACATCTAAAAGTCAACAGAATTATCAGAAGTGCTAACAGTAAAAACCAAGAAATCTGTTGTAGTTTTAAGCCAATGCAAAAAGAGTCAAACTTGTCAATAGAACCTCGCCACAAAATAAAGACATTGTCCACAAAACAGACAATGACCTCAATCCTAAAAAACCTCAGAGAAGCGTACTCTTCGACAACAGTAAAGCTCTGAAGGGCTTTGTGCTCAAACCTATCTTTTAGATGGCTCAAATTAAGCTGCTTGACAGTTTGGGTGCATGGAAGGTGCCCTGAAGGTTTGGAAGCTGTCTGGCTGCTATATCCTTAGCATGATATAACCCATATAAGTAAGGCTACTGCAGCAGTGATCAATATAATAACCAATATTTTTGGCAATGGTTTCCAGCCAAAGGGCAAAGATGACTGTCCTTAACCAGACAATGAAATTCCCTATAATTTGCTAGTGGTAAACTTTTACAACCGGCTAGCATCAAAGCCACTGTTGACAGCACTGTCTTAACACTAGGATTAAGATAATTCAGGAAAAAGCACCATTAACAAAACACACAACTTAGATGGACACAATATAGTCTGAATCAGTACAGTCTGAAAATAGCTAACCCCAGTCCATCTCTTCTCTCCTATATCCTAATCAATGCACGACATACAAGAAAAAAAATGACCAGATTAATGCCTTCATTTCCTTACATAAGCCCGATCTAGATGTTATTACAGAATTGTTAATTCTTCTTTACATTATTTTTCCACGCTTTTTTGACCCCAAACCAGGCAAGACAAGGTGGTGGAACTCTACTTCTATTCAAGTCACACATGAAGTACTTGCTCAAGGAAACACTAACATAAATTATTCAAACTGGCTATTTGTACCTATTCCCTCCAACAAGAGTACTACCCTACATCTCACTGTAGCATACATCTACCACCTCCATCCTCTCACACTAAGTAACCTACTAAAACAAAAAACTTTCTCCACAAAAAAAAAAATAGGGAGACTTCCTGTTCAGTTCCATATCCAATGATCTGAATAATCTTCTAATACAGTTTAGTATCATCCAGCGTATACCTCACCTACTAGACCCAACCTCGATACATTCTCACCACTCCCTCTTAAATCTCATTACCTAGCAAACCTTCTCTTATCTCAAGCATCTCCATCCAGCCACCATCTTTCAGTGACTATTGCCCAGTGAAGACCCCCCACCTCTGGGCCAGTAATCAATGCACCTCAATCCTCACCACAGGCACACACCTGTGGGGAACGTTCACAGAGAGTATAGCAGGTACACACATGGTATTTCCAGACACAGCTCTCTGCATCAAGCAAAATTTCCCTTAAGAGCACACTGGTACAGTCAGTCTGGGGGCTGGTTTCTCCTCCTTCCTCCAGATCCCCAATAAGACTCCCCAATGGCACAGCTGTAGAGTTGAGATCTCGGCTGAGTGTCCAAGCCAAGACCTCCAGCACCCCTCTATGTCCAACCAGTGCTTGATGTCCCTTGCCCAAGTAGCTGACACACACACACCTCTACCTACTTGGGAATGACTGGCACAGGTTTAGTAGCTATTCCCCCTTCTGCCCAGACTATAAGGTAGTTAAAACTGCAACCAGTCACACCTGCCAACTACCTTAAGGCCCTTACAAGGGTACCCAATATACCAAGTAAAATTAATATTAATACAAATGGTAGTTTGACCAAGAGCACGGCTATTAGGAGTGGCCCACACAGTGTCACCAAATAAATATGCATATACTCTAAAACCATACACGTCTCTACAAAGATCATCCACAATGAAAGGTTTAAATGTATTTAATAATTAATAAAAGAACAAGAAAATACAAAGTATATATTCACAGTGACATCAGAGTTCAAAATCACAGGAAATATTTTAAATAACATTGAAGGACAGACTCAAGACAAAGAAAAACAATAAACTAAGCTTCATTATATTCCTGACTGAATATAAGAGAATTATACTATTCCCTACTTACTTAACATAGCAAGGCAGATTATGTGGTAAATGGTCATTCTTGTCAGGCCAAAAACAGAATACAGAATGCTCTTGTCTCACTAACAGACCACTTAAAAAAATAATATCTAAAATATTACTTCTGGGACAGCTTGCAAAATGACAACACTTCTGGTCATCTGACTTCTAGTTCCCATGCAAACCCCCACTGCTGGATGCACTAGGATTTAGCACCTACCTGTAGAAATAGACACACAAGGAATTTTGCTCAGATCTGTGGCAGGTGCTGGAGCTCATAAAACAATTTCATACCAAGATACTTCCAGAGTAGTAATTAGTTCACCCCAAAAACAACGGCGACAGCTTCCTGATACAGACTTTGCGTCTCTGGCTGCTTTGAAACCTGCGAGATAGCACCTTTATGGCCTAGCCCGTAAAGTGATTTAATTTCATATATATTTTAAAGTTTGCTGGACTGAGGTTAACCTTCCAGTTTCGTCTGTTAAAACATTCACATTTAAAACAGTTGCAGTAGTACACGTACATTTCTGTTCTCTCCAGTAATGCACACTGTGGATACATTTCAAACACAAGCACTTTACAAATACCTTTTCAATACAAACATCTATACAAATCAGTTTGATAAACATATGACATACAGTTCTAATACATTTATAATACAACCATCCTATATAAATCAGTTTGATATTCACAAATGACAACTTACAAAATTCCAGCCAGTTGTGCTGGCAGCACCTCCTATTGTCACATGCCCTATTAGTTTCATATCTATCATACATATGAAAACGTACCCCTAAAGCTCATATTTTTAAATAATAAATCACAGAATAGCATTAAACTTAAATCCACCCCCTACCTAAATCCACCCCCTACTTAACTGATTGGTCACCAGTTTTTTACATCACTACTGCAGAACTAGTCATTTCTATACTCACTGACCTGCCTAACTCTTGTTTCCCACTAACGTAAAGACTATACAAACCTAGAACTAACAACTGGCTAACCTAGGAGCTCTTCTACAACTCGGAGAAAAGGCATGGCATTCTTGGAAAGTATTTCCTACAAGTATAAACAGACAGTGATGCATAGCTACACAACCTTGCCAAGCAAGCAATATGTCAACAAAAGTCACTTGATGAAATCATATCAAACTTCCCCAATAAAATCACCCAAAAATGTCAGAAAAGAAGTCACCCATCTTACAGGACAGAAGAGCCCTCCCTCCATGAATTCCACATCCACTCAACTGTCTGCCTCTGATTTTCTCTCATTTCAGCAAACTTCCCAGGCCCTTCTCTGGTCAATCTCAAACGGCATCTGACACTCCCATCTCCTCTTCACACATCCATTCATTCTACATCAGAACTATCACATCCAATGACATCTAGCCTCTGTGTGATCATATTAAACTTCATAGCCCCACTGGTACTGACACCCTTCACCCATGTTTATCACTTTAGAGACAACATAACCTCACTGAAAACTTCTACAACCAGTGTATTACACTTACTATGTCTGACATCTGGAAGAATGCCATAGTAAAAATCTCTCCCTAAGAAACTAAATCCCTCCAATCCACCCTTCATTCCAGACATTTGGCCAATTTCTATTTTCATTATACTAAGAAAGATTCTGGAAAAATGACCATTTACAACTCACACAATACATCAACCAATACCACCTTCTCTCTCAAAAGCAAGACGGTTTTTGGTCTGGTCGCAGTATATCCACAGCTACCTGGACATTCAACAACAATATTCTTCTTGGAATGGACAAAGGCCTAATTACTGAAGCAATTTTTATTGACCTCACAAGAGCATTTGATCTTGTTGGTCACACAATTCTTCTACAACATGTGACTGACACTGGCATTAGTGAAGACACACTGGACTAGTTCAAAAACTACTTCTCTAACAGTAGCTTCTCAGTTAATTTCAATTCATCAACCTCTACACATCAGTCTATAGATTCATAGATTAGTACTAGGCTAACTACCCTTGCGAGACATTTTAAGCCTAGCCAATTATCCCTTGTGAGATTCAAACCCTGTACCTTGTGTTTGTAAGGCAAACACCTTAACCATTAGGCCACCCTCTCAACCCATGCAGAAAGGTGTCCCTCAAGGATCGATTCTAGCACCTCTCCTCTTTTCTATCTACATTAACAAACTTTCTTTTGGCTAACCCCATCTTCTGTTCCACCTTTGTGTTTACATGGCCCGATTCCACTCCAACCATTCTCCCTCTTCTCTTGAACTCAAACTTCAGGCTGATTTTCATGTCCTTATTCAATGGGTCAATGATAAACTATTTCTACTAAACTCTTCTACAGCAAAAATAAGAAGTTATGTACCTACCATAACATTCATGTTAGTTGTCTTCTTCTCACCTTCGTTCTTGCTGGATGGGTTCGGAGCAGATCCTCTGCTCCGACTCGGCCAATACTAAAGCTCGAGAGCTAATTCCACCGGCTCGAGGCTCCCCCATATCCCACAATGCTAGGCGGTAACTACTCAGATCTCGTTTGATAGCTAGACCAAGAAATTCTAGTCTCCATAGTATGGAGAAAGGTAACCCACCTCTATATAAACCTGAGTGTAAGGTATCCCAGACCTAACAAAAGGGGAAATAGAGGTGGTAGAACATGTGGGAATGACAACTTCCAGAGGAAGATCACAAAATGAATTCCTATCTGTCTGTCCAGGCTTGGGGGAAGGAGGGTGGGACGCAAGAAAGAAGGCGAGAAGAAGACAACTAACATGGAACGTTATGGTAGGTACATAACTTCTTAATGTTAAGTTGTCTATCTTGCCTTCATTCTTGCTGGATGGGACCGCGTCCCTAGCACCTTATCCCAGGTGGCCTATCGGAACAGACTCTTGAGAACAGTGGAACCAAAGTTGGCACGGTTTCTGGAGACCATGTCCAATTTGTAATGTGAAATGAAGGTATGAGGAGAAGCCCAAGTGGCTGCTGCACAAATGGAATCTATTGGCAGCCTATCCTGAAAAGTTACGGATGTAGCTAATGCCCTAGTTGAATGAGCTCTAGGTCTTGAAGGTAGTTTTTGATGTCTGATCTCATAGATGAAGGTAACTGTAGAGGTGAGCCATCTTGAAAGGGATACTTTAGTAACTGGAAGGCCCAATTTCCCTTCCGCATACGATAGAAAAAGCTGATCAGATTTCCTGAATTGTTTAGTCCTGTCTAAATAATATCTAAGTTGGCGGTGAACATCCAGAAAATGTAGCTTTTGTTCCGACCTGTTGGAATAGTTAGGGAAAAAGAGGGGGAGATCAATCATTTGGTTTAGGTTTGTTTGAGAGGAAACCTTAGGTAAAAAGGATGGATTAGTATGGAGGGATACCCTATCTTTGTGAAACACTAAGTAAGGAGGGCGACTGCACAGAGCATGGAGTTCAGATACCCTTCTCGCTGAAGTTATGGCTACCAGAAAAAGTGTCTTCCATGAAAGCAACTTCAGAGAACATGAAGCCGCTGGTTCGAAAGGGGGAAGGATTAAGGATGCCAGAACCAAGTTCAAGTCCCATTGAGGCGGGGGATCTTTGATTGGAGGTTTGAGAAGAAAAACGCTCCTTAAAAAGGCTTTGCAGAGCTTGTGAGCCATGATGCTAGACTCCGAGACACCTACATGATAATTAGATATAGCAGCCAGTTGAACTCTAATGGTAGATGAAGAAAAGCCTAAATGAAAGAGTTCTGCTAGAAAGTCTAGAATAGACTGGATAGGTGCAGTGAAGGGATCTATATTTTTTGATGTTGCCCAAAAGGAGAAGCGTTTCCATTTGCTATTATAAATCTTCGGGGTAGAAGATTTATGAGAGGCTATCAAGATATCTCGGACCGAGCGAGATATTAAGGGAAGCCTGGCTAAGGTCGGAATCGGAGAAACCACGCTGTGAGGTTGAGAGAATGAAGAGATTGGTGCAGCTGGCCCGACTGGTGGGTCAACAGATCTGGCACTGGGTCCAGATGCCAAGGCTGCTCCAAAAGGTAACGATGAAGAAACAGAAACCATATCTGTCGAGGCCAGTAAGGGGCAATGAGGATCATTGTCACTCTCAAGGCGATGGCTTTCTGAATTAGTTGAGTTATCAGTGGAAAAGGGGGAAAAGCATACAGAAGTCCCCGGGGCCAATCGTGGACTAGAGCGTCTCTGGTGGGATGGCCTGGTAATGGGAAGAGAGTGAAGAAGTCGTGACACTTGCTGTTTTGGGGAGTAGCAAAAAGATCGCAGCAAGGCTGGCCTCATCTTTGGAATACTTCTTCCAGTACTGATTTCTTCAGAGACCACTCGTGGGGCATGAGAATTGCCCTGCTCAACTTGTCTGCAATCACGTTGGACTTCCCGGGAATGTGCGTTGCTACCAGAAAACGCTGAGAAGAGATCGCCCATTGCCAAAGTCTGAGTGCCTCTCGACATAAGGGGTATGATCTGGTTCCGCCTTGTTTGTTGATGTACCACACTACGGACATGTTGTCCGTCTGAATTGCAATAGTCCCTGTGGGAAGAGAGTCGTGAAGGGCTTGCAACGCTAAAAGCACTGCTCTCATCTCTAAGACATTTATGTGCAAGTGGCACTCGAAAGGTTGCCACGTGCCCTGGACTGTCCTGCCCTGATAATGCCCCCCCCACCCGATCAGGGAGGCGTCAGTTGTCAACGTGGCGACTGGGGGGGGATGAGTGAAGGGTCTTCCTTGGAGAACCTGAGGAGATGTGATCCACCAAGACAGTTGATTCTTGCATGATTGAGTTATCAATATGGTGTGGGACATCGGGAGCTGTTGGAAGGACCATTGAGTAAACAGCATCCATTGGAGGATCCTCATGTGGAAGCAAGCTAAGGGGAGAAGGGGGATAGCTGCTGCCATGAGACCTAATACCTTCAAAACTAGTCTGGCTTTGACTTTGTTGCATTGTAAGAGAAGATAAACTTGCTTGCGGATGTCTGACACTCTTTGCTCTGTAAGTCTGGCTGAACGATTGAGTGCGTTTAATGTGGCGCCTATAAAGGTAATAGATTGACAAGGCGACAAGGCAAATTTTTCGAAATTTATTGAAATGCCTAGAGCTTGGCATGTTTGGATAGTGAAGTCTCTGGATAGAAGTAGTTGATGTCTGGTGGTGGCAGTAAGGAGCCAGTTGTCTAAATATGGAAACACCTGGAATCCTTGACGTCTCAAGTGAGCCGCGACCACTGCCATGCATTTGGTAAACACTCAGGGGGCTGTAGTGAGACCAAAGGGCAGGGCTCTGAACTGGTAGTGACTGGCTCCCAGCCTGAAGCGGAGAAATCTCCTGGAGCGTCTGTTCATCTTGATATGGTAGTACGCGTCCTGAAGATCTATCGAGCACATCCAATTGTCCTGACCCAAGAAGGGTAGAATGGACTGTAGCGTGACCATCCGAATTTTGTTTTTGACATACTTGTTTAAGTTGCTGAGATCCAGTATGGGTCTCCAGTCCCCTGTTTTTTTTGGTACCAAAAAGAATTTGGAGTAGATTCCGGATCCTTGTTGGTCTGCTGGGACTGATTGGATAGCTCTTTTTGATAGCAGCTTTGAAATTTCTAGTGCTGCTTGTTCCCTTAGACTGGGTGGAACGTCTGGAAGGGATCCTTTGGGTCGGGATGGAATGTGAATAAAGGGAATTTTGTAACCCTCGGATATGATCGACTGTACCCATTTGTCTTGTGTAAGGGAAAGCCAGGCTTTTGGGTACAGGCATAATTTCCCCCCCGACTGCCTCCAAAGGTGGACAGCCGGGCAGCTCCTCAGGGATGCTGAAAGGGTTTATCAGAGAAAATTTCTCTGCTACCCTGGTTTTGCAGACCTCCTCTGCCTCTAGGGCGGCGTCTATTGTTATTCCCCCCTCTGCCTCTAGAGGGGAATTGACCTTGTGCGTCAGATGAGACTCCCTGGGTTTGTTTGCGGAACCACATTTTCCCTCCCCTCTAACCTTTGGGATAAGGCCTAGAAGGGGTAGAAAAACGGACTCCCACGGCAGAGAGAGTCTTACCTTCCACCTCACACCTAGTCAATGTATCCTTCACCTGAGGACCAAACAAGGATGATCCATCAAAGGGGGAATTGGTGAAGGACGCCTTGAAAGGGTCCGCAAAGTTGCACAGCAGCATCCAGGCGTGATGTCGTAAGGCAACGCCTGTGCCTGCGGCTCTACTCGCCCCATCCGCAGCATATGAGATAAGCCGCATGGAGGAGTTAACGATGGAGTTCAGGGTTGCCAACTGGGAGTTCATTCTGTCTTGGAACCCCACAGCTGTTGGATCCTTTATCGCTTCACTCATATCCTTGAGTAAATCTCTCTGGAGATGAGTGAAGTGACATAAATAGTTCAGCGACCGCATTGAAAAGGTCGCTGATGAAAACATCAGCTTACCATACCTGTCCATGGTCCTAGATTCCTTATTAGGAGGATGGACAGGTACCGAAGGATCAGCTAACTCCTTCTTAGTGGCCGCGGCCACCACCATGGCATCGACGGGGACACCTTTAGATAAAAAATCTTTATCTTTAGGGGCAGTAATAAACTTTGACAGCCTCCTCAGGGTGGGTTCCACTGAATCAGGGGCTGTCCAGGCCTTCCTTGCCACCACTTCCATAAGGGGGTCAAAGGGAGGGGACACCCAGGAGGTAGAAGGGCGAGAGCCGAACGCCTCAAGGTACAGTGACTCATCCTCTGAAGGGTTAAGGGCTGGCCAGTTCCCCCTCTGTTTCAGGATCTCAAGGATGTCAGCAAAGGAGACATCCTCAGAGGGGGATTGAATAATTTTAGGCCATTAATTTAATGATATATAAAGCTGGGAGTGTTGCATGATATGCATTCTGTTCATCTGAAGAAGTCATTCGAAACGAAAACGCTTGTTGGTTTTGTAAAACGTTAATGTGCTGTTGAGTCTTGGATTTGTGTAATAAAGAGTGGTACGTTTTAGAAGCCTTTTACTCCGCTTTGCTCAAGTTGAACTTTGTGTTTGGTCGGACTTATTGAGCAACTGTTTCCATCGCTTTTTTTGGATTCAGTGTCAGAGGTGATAGACTCAGGGGAGTCAATGCGCTTCCTCTTGCACTGCCTCTTCCTAGGGGGTTCTCCTACCAGGTCAGGAGAGGCCTCGGAAGAGGAGGAAATTCCCAATGGGGAAACTTGAGGAGTTGGCTCTCTGCGGTCTGATGCAAGGGGGTGGTTAGAAATCACCGCAGGCACTGAAGATGGAGGGGCTGACGGAGCCGACTGTGGGGCAGACACTGGTTCTAGCACGCTCCGCATGACCTCAAGGCACCCCTATTGGGCAAGGCCGGAGGTCCCCGCTCCGAAGAGACAAGGACCCCCCCGGCACCGACAGGGACGGCTCCGAGGCCGATGTCTGAGCCGAACTCACCAGCGCCGAAGCCCCGAGAGGGAGAGCGGGGTCGGACAAGGGTCCGATGCCACGCGCCCCCTCGGAGCCAAGGGAAGCTCGGTGCCGAGATGCCTCCAAAGAGGAGATCGGAGCAGATGACGGAGCAGAAAGGGAAGGTATCGGTTCCGACGCGCCGACAGTCATGGCTCCGATGAGCCCTGGCTCCTAGCTCAAAGGAGTTGGAGGAGGAACACATTGAGGGACAGAAATAGCCGCTGACTGTTGAGTCGGGCTATGCAGCATTTGGGCCAGTGCCTCGGACTTGAGAAGTCTACTCACTACCCTTTGCAAATCATGGTCAGATAGCCTGGAAGACCGTGAGGAATGCGATCTATGGCTCTGTTCCGAAAGAAGAGGGGATCCTGGTGCCGAGTGAACGGAGCCGATGGAGGGGGACCTAGACCTCTTCCTCGAAGGTTGCTCTGATAAGAGTATCGGAGCCAACTGAGTCTTATCAGCCTCGGCTCCGGCTGGAGCCGAGGTAACAGTATGAGGCTTGGAAACATCGGCTCCAGCTGGAGCCGATGTCGAAGCAGTTTTGATGCTTCCAGAGGACGGCTCTGAAGCCGGAGCTGACTGTCTGGAAGTCTTAGAAGGCTTCCCCAACACAGACTGGGTCGGGGGGCCTTCAGGCTTTAACAAGCGACGCAAAATCAATTTATTTTTGCATTCCTGCAGGACTCTAGGGCTGAAACCATGGCACACAGCACATGTCCTGCAGGTGCAAAGGTCCCAGGCAATACACACAAGAAGTGTGACCGTCTGTCAGAGACATTTTCTGACAGCACGAGTCACACTTCTTGAAGCCTGAGACCTTGGAGTCCTTAGACATACTAAAGGCCTAAGTAAGAAAACACTCACACACACACACAGGCCTTTAAGAAAAATATTAATTTCCAGTCACACTAAAGGACTAGGAGAAGGAGGGGAAGGGGCCTAAGGCCTAAAGTTAAAGGGGAATAAAGGAAGGGATTATGGGCAAAAGAGGTGTCGATCCAAGGAAATAGAGAATTAAAACTAAAAGTTTTACTAAGGTAAATAATAGGGGTCTAAAGATTTGTGAAAATAGAAATAATTTTCCACTAACCTGCCAGAGCCGGTAGAAAAGCACCTCATCAGCTAAGCGGCAAACGAGATCTGAGTAGTTACCACCTAGCATTGTGGGATATAGGGGAGCCTCGAGCCGGTGGAATTGGCTCTTGAGCTTTAGTATTGGCCGAGTCGGAGCCGAGGATCGGCTCCGAACCCATCCAGCAAGAATGAAGGCAAGATAGACAACTTAACATCAATGTTTTCTGGCACTAGACAAAAGCTTGCATCTATCTCCAGGCCTCTAAACTTCTTGATTATCTTATTAACACTACGGAAAATGTCATTTCATTCAAATACATAGGGGTTGGCTGGACCACTCACTAAATTTCTAACTCCACCTAGGCTACACACAAAAAAAATCAACTCTCTTATTCTGGGCTATAAGAACCTCCCCTTTTCTATCCAGACCATGTAGGAAATGCCATAGGTAAAGGTATTTTTACTGGCTCAGCTAGAATACTGTCTCATGCTAATTGCTGCAGCTTTTAAAATACATATATCCACTATTCAGTCCATTTCACATGTCATTAGCAGATTCATCACTCTCTTCCCAAGAAATGACCACCACTGCAAAACCACTGAAAAAGCTAACTGGCTACCAGTGAAACACCATGCTGGTTTTCTACTTGCCTCTCAACTATTTAAAAGTATCAAGAATTATACCTTCTCTCTGCTAGCTTCCAGACTATTCAGAGATGCATCAACATACAGCCTTAGACAGCTTAACCACTCATGTCCACTCCTCCTCACCCCCAAAACTAGGCTTTGCTGTACAGACCATAGTTTTTCAGTCCTTAGCTCCAAAACTGTTGGAATCTCTCTCTCTTCATAAATATCATTCTTCTTACCCCATTTTCTGTTCAAAAATAAAAGCATATTTCAAGACTATAGGAAAATGCAACTGCTTTCTCTCTGGTCATATAACTTAACCTCTTCATACTCTTCTTCACTCTACATGCCTTGCACTTATTTTATTTTTGATTGTAATTCAACATGCCAACTCTGACACCACTTTGTATATAATGCATGTACATACTGTGTTTTTTTCAGTCACTCTGTATGTAATATCATTTATCCATTGACTTTATTCTTTCAAGCCAAATATGATATTCACTTTTGTATACTATTATATACATATATGCAAAAGCACACACACGCACACACATAGACCTATTGATGCTTTGTATTAACAGAAAAAGGCAATATGTACATTGGCTGATTGTTTAGAACTCGTTCTTAGTTACTGGTTGTTAAAGCAACGTAGTGACTGGTTTATTCTACACTACAAATTACTTTTCATTGGTTGTTTCATGCATCTTTTTATACTATTAATGCTTTACAGTTACAGAAAAATGTAGTATGTACATTGGCTGTTTCTTTTAATTAAGGTTTTCTATTGGTCTGTTTCTTAGTTTTTTCACCAAGCTGTTTTAATTACTTTATGACGTAGAAGTGCACCCTATTTAAACTGTTTCTGAGTTTTATTTGTTAGATCTGAAGAAGTCCTTACACACATTAAAGGATGAAAGTGCTAATCAACAGTTTGGCTTCAGTGTGAATCCTTTCAGTTAGTTTTGTTTTTTTATTTCTGTTTGTTTCTTTCGTATAGAAGTTTAGAGTTTAATGTACTAGAATACTTCTTTTTTAGTCAGTTTTCAGTTATATTTGTTATTGGCTGACAAGTAACATGGAGGACACACCTGCAGTCGAACCTGGCTCAAGTAGCCAAACTTCGAGCAACGTGCGGTGCCCACGGACTATGATTTACTTATGGAAGAATTTAATAACACGATGAGCAGAGCGCAGAGTTTATTTTTCAGATGCAACAATATTCAAAGGGATGCTAGGGGTTTCAGCCCTAGCTTATTCAGTGGTAGAAGCAATGATAATTCGCAAAATGCACCCAGGACTGACCAGGACCCACAGAGTAATACTGATACTGAAGAGGTTGACATACAGACGCCACAACAGCCGCAGATACATACTTCGGCGAATGTCATGTCTTTTTTAAACATCACCAATAATAATCCATTTCTAAATATTGGTTTGGATGGATTGCAAAACGCAAATGAGGATATTGGTCTACCTAATCACGGTCACAATGGGCACTGCAAGTCCCTTATCCATGAGTTGGAGCGCAAAATTATGTTATTCAAGAACATTGAATATGACAACCATTTTTTGTCATCCTGTATCCACTTCAATATTATCCCACAAGGATTACGGTTCTATAAGTTCCCAAATGGTATCACGAGACAATGCGCTATTTATGCTGAATTAATTAAACTGTACCATGATACTGGCATGGCTGGATTAAAACTTCTAATCACGCACAATATTGGCAGACTGGATACTGTTAAAAAAGAAATTGAGGCTCTGCACAGATCTGTGCTGTCACATCATGACTTTGACTACTTTAGGCATCTGTACGATGGCATTTCGCCCAGACTTACTAGACATGTGGCCACACTGACACACAGAAAGAGGCAAAAACTGAATAGGGACCTGCAGCAGTACAAGGATCAAACTGCTTATAGACTTAATCATGAGAATTATGTGAGAAGGTTCAATGGTCAGCAAGGTTTTAATAATCATGGGAATTATGTGAGAAGGTTCAATGGTCAGCAAGGTTTTAATAATCAGCAAAGATTTGTCACTAACACCACTTTCAACCAAGGTTTCAACAGAAACCCACCTCAATTTCACCCTCCCCCCGAGCAGCAAAGTGAACCAACAGTCAGACCTGTTCAAAGATTCTTAGCTCCAGCTAATAACAGGTTTGAAGCACCTCGCACTCCTCCTCCTCCCCCAAGGTTTCAGCAGGGAGAAGTTGCAGATGACTTTGCAAATGAATTACAACAGCCTTTTTTATTACCACACCAACTGAATGGCCAGCAAGCAGACTTAACACCTCAGCTGGCACCGAGAGGGAGAGGTTTTTCGAGAGGGAGGGGGAGAGGGAACACTGGACAGAACCGGTTCCCATACAGAGGCAGAGGCATGATCACCAGGAGCATAGCGAGAGCATATTACCAATAGATGGACATAACATACAAACTGGTGCGGTGTTTAATCTCACAAACAGACACTTCTCCAATGAGCATTTTCAGCTACTTAATAAAGGTTTCTCTTTTATACCAGCACAAAGGGCAAATGTTACAGATGTATTGCTGGACTTAAGATTGTTCACTAGAAAACTGAATTTAAAGTGCTTATACTCAGACCAAAATATTAATAATGGTTCTCCTAGTTTACAAACTACTGACTCCACTGTCCTTCCCTCTAGTCACACTTCTGTTGACAGTGAAGGTGATTCTTTTAGTGGAGTATTGCTCAAAAGAGGTAGTGTGTATAACCCTGCTTTAAACAGCACACTACATACTTTCCTTAAAGTTTGTGAAACGGACATCAGAAATCTGCTTAAACAACCTGCTAAAAATAAATGGTTCAACCTTTCTAAAAAAGAGCAAGAGGCTCTGTACATGCTGAGTAATGATAGGTCACTGAGAATTATGAAAGCAGACAAAGGCACGGGAATAGTGCTTATGGAACAAGAAGTATATACTAATCGTATAGAAAGCATGTTACTTAACAATGAGTTCTACAAAGAAGTTACTTTGAAAGAAGTTAATAAGCATTTTCAAAAAATTGATAACATGCTTAAAGTCCTTGAACGCATGCAACAAATCTCATTAGAAGAACTAGTTTTTTTACAAGTACACAACCCGAACTTAGGTAAAATGTTTGGAATACCTAAGATTCACAAGGATCAGAAAAACCCTCCATTTAGACTGATTATTTCCAATAAACGCACGAAAACAGAAAAGATTTCAGAATTTCTTGACAGTATTTTCAACCCCTTAGTACAAGCTACAAGATTTTATATACAAGATTCTTGGGATTTTCTTAATGCTTTATTTGCATCAGGAATTGATTTTAAAAAATGTATACTAGTGTCTCTGGACATAGTTGCATTATACACGAACATCCCACATCATGAAGGGTTGGATGCAATCAACCTATTTCTTACTAAATATGCAAGTTATAGTACTGAAAAAGTAGAGACACTGATTTCCCTCACTACTGCTGTCCTCACTAATAATTTCTTTCACTTTAATAAGAAAACGTACAGACAGATTAAAGGGGTAGCAATGGGATCAAAAGTGGCCCCAGCATTTGCTAATCTTGTCCTTAGCACATGGGAATTAGAAACTTTAACTCAACTACCTAGTTTTGACAAAGTTCATTTGTATAAACGTTATATTGATGATATTTTTTTTGTATGGAGTGGCAGCTCTGCAGAACTGAATGACTTTATTACTAATATGTCCAACAGCATCCCTTATCTTGACTTCGTAGTGTCCGGTCAAGGGACACATTCACTTTCTGGATACTAGCATCACAATCAACGGTCAGAATGGGTCACTCTCTTCTAATATCTACAGAAAAGACACTTACAGAAATAACTTGCTGGATTTCCATAGCCAGCATCCGTTCTTTATGAAAAAGAACGTCCTCAAAGGACAGTTTATCAGATTGTCACGGATTGTCAGTGAAGAGAGCACATTCCACAAAGAAAGCAATTTTCTGTGTAAGTTGTTCGCAGATAGAAATTATCCTGAACAACTTATTTATGACATGTTCACTGAGGTAGCTTCACAAAGGCAGAGTAAGCACTGTCCCATTTTACACTATGGTTTTCAGGCTAAAACCAATCTAAATGAGACATCAACTGATAGATGTTGTAGTTTTCCAGTTCCGATCAGTAGAGACATGCACTCGATTAAACAAGTGCTGCAAAATAACTGGAACATTATTGAAACACAGAGGGATCTAGCCTGTGCTGTTGGGCACAGCCCAAATTTCACATATAAAAGATCTAGAACTTTGAAAATGTCATTTGAAAGATCTGAACAATTTATTGTTAGCATGAATACGCAGAGCCTGACAGATACAGTACAAAATGGCATGTTTCACTGCAATGGATGCGTAGTTTGTCCACACATTTTAACAGGAACTTGCTATACATTCCAACATTGTGGCATTAGAATTGTGTTTAAACATCATTTCGATTGCCACACGAAATTTGTGGTATACGCAGGTATCTGTAATACCTGCAGCTCTTTTTATGTTGGCAAAACGATCAGACGGCTTTCCGACCGGATTAAAGAACATTTAAGCGCTATCAGACAGCAAGACAGTAGTAATGCGCTAGGGAAGCATAGCATTGCTTGTGTTAACTTTACAGGTTTTAAGTTTATTATTTTGGAACACATACAGCAATTTTTCGGTGATTGTGATACATTTCTAGAGCTCAAGGAACTCCGCTGGCAACTATTACTTGACGCTGAAAATGGACTTGGTCTGAATGAGAGCATTAATGTTAAATGTGCACTGCGATGGCTTTCATGAATGAAATATGCACGTGATTTTTATGTTTGTGTTTTCTCCATTGCACTGTGTTTAATTTTTATTTTTTATTTTTTAAAAAAAACTATACTTGCCCTCATTACATATTATACGGACTACAACTATAGCTCATTTGTTCAATTTGGAGCTGCTTCTTAGTTTTTGGTTGTTCAAGCAATGTTGTGATTAGTTCACTCTACACTGCAAATTATTTTTGAGTGGTTATTTTGTGCATGCTTTTTTACCCTATTGATGCTTTGTATTAACAGAAAAAGGCAATATGTACATTGGCTGATTGTTTAGAACTCGTTCTTAGTTACTGGTTGTTAAAGCAACGTAGTGACTGGTTTATTCTACACTACAAATTACTTTTCATTGGTTGTTTCATGCATCTTTTTATACTATTAATGCTTTACAGTTACAGAAAAATGTAGTATGTACATTGGCTGTTTCTTTTAATTAAGGTTTTCTATTGGTCTGTTTCTTAGTTTTTTCACCAAGCTGTTTTAATTACTTTATGACGTAGAAGTGCACCCTATTTAAACTGTTTGAGTTTTATTTGTTAGATCTGAAGAAGTCCTTACACACATTAAAGGATGAAAGCGCTAATCAACAGTTTGGCTTCAGTGTGAATCCTTTCAGTTAGTTTTGTTTTTTATTTCTGTTTGTTTCTTTCGTATAGAAGTTTAGAGTTTAATATATATATATATATATATATATATATATATATATATATATAGATATATATATATAGGGTTCCTATTACTTTGTTGAAGTTTTACAACTTCAAACACCATATGGTCGAACCCATATGTTTGGAGTTGTAGAACTTCGAAAATGTTAAAAGAAAAAACTTACCTGACTGTTTTAAGCAGGGGGCAAGCCCCCCTGCACCCCCACACCCCTCGCTCTTTAAATATACCAACTCCGAGCCCACACTATAATGCAGTACAGTGCGGAAAGGGAAGATTTCCCTTTACTACACTGTAGTGCAATCTCGGAGTTAGTATATTTGAAGAGCGGGGGCTGTGGGGGGGGGGTGCAGGCAGGTTTGCCCTCCTGCTTAAAACAGTCAGGTAAGTTTTTTTCTTTAAGTATTCCAAGTTTTACAACTTCAAACATATGGGTTCGACCATATGGTGTTCAAAGTTGTAAAACTTCAATCACGTAATAGGAACACACACACATATATATATATATATATATATATATATATATATATATATATATATATATATATTGCGTTTTATCATTCACTCTGTATGTGTCATTTATCTATTGTGTTTTCCGCAGGCTGACACTGAAATGGGTTCAACAGGATCAGTCCTCTACCTTGGTTAACAAATTCAAAATACAACAAAATAAAAAAACAAATAAAATCACATTTTACAGTTTTACCTGCACACTGCCCTATTTTGTATAGCATCAAGTACAGGCTGTCTTTGCAAAGAGTCATGACAAGTCCCTTTGGCTCAGTTCATCTGTTCAGTTAACAAAAGAATGAATGCACGCATACATACATAAAGCATATCCAGTGCATCAAAACATAGAAGAAAATCTAAAACAAAGACAATTCATTGACCAATATCATGTACCTGTTCTGCCAACAACTGTTGTCTTTGTCCCATAATGTACTGGTGTTTTTGCTGTTCCAGTATAATGTGTTGCTGCTGCTCTCTCTGCTTTTGTTGGTCCAAAAGCATCTGATGTTTCAAAGCTGCTTGTTGTTGATTTGCAAGATATGTTGCATTTCCATGGCTACCAGAAATCGAACTAACTGGAGGTTGGGTGCCAACATTAGGGCCAGGGACAGACACAGGAACACGAGTGACATTTGGAGTTGTATTCTGATCCTTTTTATAAAAAAAAATACTAACATTAGAAAATGCAGAATAACAACATTAAATAATAAATGCAAGTTCCTACTCTCTCTGTAGTAAACATGTAAAATAAGATTGCTAATACCACAGCACTCACTACAGGGATGAGGATGTGTGCTTTACAACTTTATTCTATCCATAGCTGTTGAAACAGATTGAAGTCTGTGCAAAAGATACACAAAGTATGCTTTGAAGATAAGAACTAGTAATCTTCAACTAAAATTACAAACTATGCAGACTGTCTCAAAATACTGTCCTTTTTCTCAGTACAAGTTAGGTTACTGGGTTGTGACCTCTGTCTTGCATAAATAGCTTCAACAGACCATAATCTGTTAGACTTATTTATTGCCATTCACAAGTTCAATAGTATCAAATAACCATTACTGTTTTTTTTTTCGCCTGCTACTAAGCTTCCACATTTCAGACTGCATTCTGCTCGAGACAACCCTTTGCTATTTTCTTCTGGCTCCAATACTCAATTGTGAATTGCACTCAAGGGATCTCTTTTCCAAGAAAATAAGAACATGTTGGAGGGACAGGTTTGTATCGCAGAGAAAAATAACTTCTATTGATTAGTCGTTGATTCCACATAAAGCAAAGTACTTCTCTTACTCTACTCAAATGTAATTTGGACAAATGGATGGTTAACCACAAATTCATCCCCAGTTTAACACCACTGTCCCTCAGACAGGGGAAACATGTAAATGTCCCATCATATTCTTGTTTGGCCCATCCCTGGGTTATTTCTATGCAAAATATAAGGACTAAAAACTACCACAGGGCTGTAAGGTTAGGCTTAAGATCCTGAAAGATTAATACCTACCAAGCACCTATGATCTTATGACTAACAGCAGACCAGAAAAGGCACTGACTGCAAAAAGTGATGTAGGAACATTCAGGTTAGTGATCCAACCAGGAGACCATAGCACTAAATTATGATACTCACACATTGTAAAATTGGTAAAAGGGAGTTCCTTGGCACATTTTTCAAGTTTTTTTCTTTTTTTGCCATGGATAGCAAGCAATGCCATACAATACATTAACCAATGAAAACGTTCAATCATTACAGAAAAGGGAAAGGCAGGGGACAGCTGATGAAAAATGGCTGGAAAGCAGGATGTGATGTAATGCCTTCCACAACAGACTTTCTCTTACCATGAAATGCTTCTAATAGCAGAGTACACTGAAAGAATGTACTACTTTGTTTTTGACAAGCATTTTTTTTGCAAGTCAAATGCATGCATTGCATTTACTTAGCCTAGATCATATGTGAAAAAAATAAAAAGATGATAATACCATTAAACCTGTGGAAAGCAGACAATTTGGTTAAAAGCTGTACACTGTCAAAATCCTTATGGCTTGTGACTCATTTTAAACATTTAACTTTACTCTTAGGTATACTACTACCAATGTCTACTAAACCAAATGGTATTACTTTAACTTGTCTTTGCTGCACATGTGCATATCAGTTTACTACATCTATCTCATAGTTCAAGATGTAGAACATTTATCATGTATATACTGACTGGTTAGACAGAGCACCCTTTTCTTGAAATGGTGAAAAATGAAAGCGTTGTCCTTGGTAAATCAAGCATACTGTACAGTGACACGTGTACACAAGCATGACATTACCTTTTCCTATAGAACAGTACATTTCCTGAGAATAAAATATAAGTATGCAGATGAAAACAGCAGCTCAAACCACCCCCAGAAAATAAACCAATATTAGTCTGCACATGCAGTCTGTTCATGGGAAACATAATCAAAGGCAGGATTTCAAAATTTTCAGAGGCAATAATAAAGACTACAGCATAACAACATACAGCGGAAAGACAAAAAAAAAAAAAAAACAGCGCAACAGCTGTGATCAGCATTAGAAAGTGGAACACAGAGGTTTTTTTTCCTAGCAATGCCTCAAAGTATGTGCAGCACTACTACACTTCAGTAACACTAAATGAGAAAAAAATGGTGGGACAACAATATGCTGAAAAATTAGGAAGACTTGGCTTGCAAAACACAGTAAACATCTGAAGAATGCCTTTGGTTACTTTTGAAGCAGCAACCTCAACTTCAAAAAACAGACAAGTATTAATGGAGGAAATAAGATATTCATAACAATATGAAAAGTATGCATTAATCAAATTATCTTTTTCTGAACAGTCACCACGTTTTACTTCAATGCATGGACATTAGTGAAGTACTACCATGAGGAATAGTGACATTCTAAATTATGGATGGAGCTAATATAAGCACGGCACATCATTTCATATTAATTTGTCTGACAGTGTACCAGTATTACTGCAACAGAGAAGGTTTGATATTTATGAGAAAGGATGGGAGTCAACCAAGTCCATCTTTAAAACAAAACTAAGACTTCTCAGTCTAAAGAGTAGAAAGAAGTCATACAGGAGAACAATGCAAGCCTGATGGGTGCCATTCTGAGTACTGAAGACCATCTAAGAAAAACAAGTTTGAGTATGAATGTGTCTGTGTGTTAACTTGTGTGTACAAGCAGCATAATGGTTTGCTAACAGAGTTCCTCAAATGTCTTGTATATGGAATTTATTTAGCCAATAGTACTTGGCAGATTTCTAAAGTCTTGCATACTAAATGCTAACATTAAGCGAGTGACCTTTCCATAAAACACCTTTATGTAAGAGTACAGTAATATCAGGGGTGCTCAACACACCAAAGTCAAAATCATTTACATTAGGATGCTGTCTGACACTCCAGTCATTACTGTCTAATGTGTGAAATAAAGGTGTCCACACTGAAAATCTCAGCAGGAGTTTGTTCTAGTAGTTATTTATCTTTTATTACCACGAAAGTGCAACTGGATTTGATTTCAGAGAAGGCCCAGGGAAAAAAGCTCTACAGTTTCTACAGTTACTACAAAGTACAAAGAACATTACATATGCACACATGAAGTAAGACAGTACGAGTTTTACATTGTACAGGAGAAAAACTGTACATTTTTTACACATGCAAAACACAGGAGACATTAATTTTTCATACATAAAACAACATTGCGGCATTTTACACTGTGAATCAGATATGTATACATATTTAACTTGTATGTACAGTTTAGGCTCTACAGATAAAATGTCACAGAGTATGTACAGAAATTGAATATGTACAGTTACTAAAAAGAAAGATGTCACCTCACAGTAAGAAGCTCTCCGGTTCAATTCTCAGCTAGAGCTTCTGCGTGGAGACATGCGTGAATGGGCGTACCTTTGTTGAAGGTTGTGCGTCAGGGCTGGTAACTCAGCAAGTAAAAATCAACTACCAATCATTAGTGGACCGGAGTTCCGCTGTGGCGACCCCTAACTGGGAAAAGCCAACAGACACAAACTAAAAAGAAAGATGCATGTTTAGAGATAGGTTAGAAATTGTTAGGATATGTCATTTTAGTATTGTAAAATAGGAGTTCTTCAGTAGTAAAGCAGGTAGGTTATAGTTTGTATGAGCAGGTGCAGTTTTTGGATGTCAATATGTTTTATAAATATTAAAATGCTGTGGAACATGAGACAGAAGATACAGAGAAGAGATGGTAGATGAGATTGAGTGGTTTTGCGCATTGCCGTTTAACTAGGGTTAAATTAATCCTGGTGCCAGAAAGTCCGCTCTTCTAATTTTCCCTTAGAAAGTACAGTTTTGTACCTACCATAAATGTAGATGTCCGAACAGGATAGCATCTGCAGTCATAACAAATGGGTTGTCCTGTCGTCAGGCAGCCCTTCGGTCGGCCGGATTCCAAAGTCTGGGTCTGGCCTCGGCTGGTGTCGCACTTCACCCGACGTCATCTCTGCTGGTCTTCGGGTATAAAGGCATCAGCCGACGCCATTTTCCTCAGTGTTTCTTGCCCCAGATGCCAGTTGCCCTCTTGGAAAACTAAATTTTGGGTAAATGCCAATGTTTCCAAAAAAAAGGTAGGCAAACACAAAAATAAGCATGTATGTACATATATACAAACAAATACACCATAAGAGATCCCCCCCCAGCTAGCTATTAGGAGGGTAAATACCCTAGGAATACCACAGAGGGGAAGGAGGGTGGGTAATCCTGACTGCAGATGCTATCCTGTTCGGACATCTACATTTATGGTAGGTACAAAACTGTACTATGTCCTTCAAGGATGCATCTGCAGTCATAACAAATGGGTAGAATACCATAGCCAAACTAGGGATGGAGGAAGAAGAATTATGGTGTAGTTAGGATCCCTTGCAATACAGCAGTGGCAAACCCTGCTCGGGATCTAGAGTATAGAGGTAAGTTATAATGCTTGGCAAATGTATGCACGGAGGTCCAAGTAGCCGCCTCAATAATGTCCTTGGTTGCCACTCCTCGTAAGAAAGCTGTGGTAGTGGCTGTAGCCCTTGTAGAGTGAGGTCTTATGTTCTGTGGAATTGGCTTTCCATGGTAGGAGTAACAGAATCTTATGCAATTTCCTATCCACTTGGAGATTGTCTGTTTGGAAATTGCTTTTCCTTCCCTTCCTGTTGCATAGGCTACTAGAAGCTGGTCAGTTTTTCTATTGCCCTTGGTTCTGTCCAGGTAGTAGCGCAACTGTCTATGTACATCCAAGGTATGCAGCAGTCTTTCCCCCCTGCTCTGTGGATTGGGAAAGAAGGTAGGTAGGTGGATTGCCTGATTTAGAGACACTCTGGATACCACCTTAGGCATAAATGTAGGATTAGTTCTCATGGATACTCTATCTTGATGGAAGATTAGGAAGGGTTGTACTGCCATTAAGGCCTGTAGTTCCGAAACCCTTCTTGCTGAAGTAATTGCCAGTAGGAAAGCAGTTTTCCAGGATAGGTGTTGAAGATCTGCTGTTGCTGCTGGTTCGAATGGAGGGAGTGTCAATTTTTCTAGCACAAAGTTCAAGTCCCATGCTGGTAATGGTGGTTTCCTAGGAGGTTTTACATTCTTGATTCCTCTGAGGAACTGCCTGAGTAGAGGATGTGAGAAGACAGGGGATCAAGCTGTATTCTGCAGAAATAGCTGATGCATGTATCTTGATGGAGGAATAGGACAGGCCTGTATGGAGAAGCTCTGCCAAATACTCCAGGATGTTGGCAATATCTATCTTTGACGCATCTTTTCCTCTTTCAGTGCTCCAAATGACAAACCTTTTCCATTTCCCTGCACAGTTCCTTCTTGTAGAAGGTCTGCGGGCCTCCAGGATAATGTCTTTAACCCTTTGGGATAAATCTGGGTTAGTTGCTGTTATGCAATGTTCCAGGCAGTTAGTTGCAGAGTTTTTAGATTTGGATGCATGATGTTGTAGTCGTTCTGAGTTAACATCAAAGGCATCAGGGGTAGTGTCCACGTTCTCCCCCGAGACATGCTCCTCAGCAATGGATACCAGTGTTGTCTTGGCCAATTTGGAGCTATCAGAATTACCCTTGGACGCTCCTCTTTGATTTTCAGTAGTATCTTGTGCATCAAAGGAAGAGGTGGAAATGCATATGCTGTCAGGCCTTTCCAACTGAAGGATAGAGAGTCCACCTTCCATGCAAGTGGGTGGTATGTCCTTGTGCAGAATTTCTTGAGCTGGTGATTGAGTGGGGATGCGAATAGGTCTATTTGTGGCATTCCCCATTATTGTGTTGGTGGCCTTGAAGATGTCCGGGTGTAGCATCCATTCGTGAGCATCTGAGGTAGTTCTGCTTAACATGTCTGCTAGGATGTTTTCTTTTCCCGGTACAAATATTGCCTGTAACTGAATGTTGTAGCTCAGAGCCATATTCCATAGGTCCAGAGTCATTCGGCATAGGGGGTATGAATGAGTGCCTCCCTGTTTGTTGATGTACCACATGACTGTGGTGTTGTCTGTCCTTATCATCAAATGGCCTTCTTTGAGGAATGGTCTGAAATTCTAGATTGCTAGTTTTACTGCCAGCATTTCTTTTTGATTTATGTGCAGGTGCAGTTGATCTGGGGTCCATAATTCTTGTATGCATTTGTCCAGCATGTGGGCCCCCCAACCTAGGTCTGAGGCGTCCGTTGTGATGGTTTGGCTTGCTTGAAAGTTGTGGAAGGGCAAGCCTGGGTTTGACTGGCATGCTTGAGCCCACCATAGGAACTCTTGTTTCAGGCATGGGATTAGTGGTATTTCGGTTTCTAAGCTGTGCCTGTGTTGAGACCATAAATTCTTTAGGTACCACTGTAGTTTTCTCATATGCAGTCTGGCATGGGGGACCAGGATTATGCATGATGCCATGAAGCCCAAGGCCTGCAGTACTTTCCTTGCTGTTAGTTTGTTCTGCTTTGTTAATGCCAAGAAGTAAAGAGGGAGTTGTTCTTGTTTTTCTGCAGTTAGGAATGCCATCTGTTTTACTGTGTCCAATTCTGCACCCAAGAATGTTTTGTTTGGGATGGTATTAGTCTTGACTTTTTTAAATTGACTGTGTATCCCAGGGCTTGTAGTAAGCAAATAACTCTTTGTAAGTCTTTTGTCAGCTTGCTTTTGTTGTCCGCTTGTATCAGGCAGTCGTCCAGGTATGGATAAATTTGGATTCCCTGTAGCCTGCAATGAGCGATTACTGATGCCAGGCATTTTGTGAATACTCTGGGCGCAGTAGATAAGCCAAAGGGCAATGCTGAGAATTGATAATGCTCTGATCCTGCAAGAAATCTGAGGTATCTTCTGCAATTTGGTCGTATGGGGACGTGCAGGTATGCCTCCTTGAGATCTAGAGTTACCAGCCAACACTCCTTGCCCAGCATGGGAAGAAGTTGCTGTAGGGTCAGCATTTTGAATTTTGGGACAATGATGAAAGTGTTTAAGGCGGACAGGCCAAGAATAGTCTCCAACTTTTCTCTTTTCTTGGTACTAGGAAGAGTCTGGAGTAGAATCCTTTGCCCTGTTCTGTTGGTGGTACTCTTTCCACAGCTCTCATCTTTGTTAATTGAGCTATCTGTTTTAGAGCTTCTGTTTTCTGATTTGGAGGTAGGTTTGGCATTCCTCTTTTTACTGGTAAGGTGTGGAAGTGAAACCTGTAGCCTTGGTCTATAGTCTGCAAAATCCACTTGTCTTTTGTGATATAGTGCCAATTTTTTGAAAATAAGGCTAACTTTCCGCCTAAGGGTGCTGCTATTTGTTCCCTGGTAGGCGGTGTCAGAGCCAAGTCACTGTGATTGTCCTGTTGCAGTGACAGTGGTTGTGTCTGTGCCTCGCTGGTTATTGCCTTGCCACTGGCGTCCTCTGTAGGCACCTCCTCTGGATTGATTTCTGCCTCTGGAGCGTCTATTCCTGCCTCTCTGAGATTTAGAGGAGTCTGGAAAGGACCAATTTTGGAAGGCCAGTTCCTGCTAAACCTTGGGGCTGAACCTGTAAGAAATCTTTAACTGTTTGTACAGATTTTGCCTTCTCTTCCATTTTCTTCATTACTTGCTGGGCAGGAGAACCAAATAGACTGGCCTTATCCATAGGAGCATCTAACAGCTTTGCTTTAACATGATCTGGCAAGACCTGTTCTTTCAACCATGCATGTCTTCTTATAACTGTGCCAGTCATGGCTGATCTAAATGAAGCCTCCAGTGCATCATAGCCACATTTTAAAGAATGGTTACTAACCTGCTGAATGTTATTCACCATTTCTAAAACATATTTCTTATCTAAGGAGTCATCAGAGGACAGTTTCTTAGTTAACTGATCAAGCATAAACTCTTGGTATTGGATCATATGAAACTGACAGTTCAAAGCTCTAGCTGAGAGAGTAGCAGAGGTGTAAACATTTTACCCCATCTCTCTAAGGACCTGGATTCCCTTTCAGAAGGAGAGGGTTTTGCTGAGGTCGAGCTACTGCCTTAGGCCCCTGGGAGATAGTCTCAGGATCTGCAAGTGGGGCCTTGTATAGGTGGTGATGAGTGTCCGGTACCCTGTAAAACCTATCTGGTTTGGCAGGGGCTGGAGGTAAAGTATCAGGAGCAGTGCAAACATCATTAAATGCATCATCCACAACAGGCAGAACTGGAGGTATAGCTAAGGGCCTATGTTGCGGTAAGTGTAGAAAGGTCCTAAGCCTTTTTCTTGAATCTGAGAAATGTTGTCCCTGCCATTGGAATTGCTCTCTCATGGCATGTAAGGTTTCCCCAAAGGAAAATTCCTCTGGTGGAGAGGCAGATGGAATAGATTCTTCAGCATCGGAATCTTCATAAGTAGAAAAAGGAGCCTCTGGATGGTCTGTAATGTCTGAATCATCAGAAGAAACATCTGAGGACACTGGCTCTGGGGGCTCTGCTCTAGATCTCTTTTCTGGAGGCTGAGAGGCCCTGTCTGGGTGAGATTGGGATCCCCTTATTAAAGAGATGAGATCCTCTGCCAGAGTAAGCATTTGAGAACTGGAACTGGGCCTGTGTGAGGGGGGCTTAACAGGCACTGATTTAGCCCTGGCAAAGGCCTTAATAGACATGGCTGCAGGAGGCCTAGCAGCACCACGTGCTGGGGTAGAGACATCCAAAGGGATGGTGTCCGATAATTCTATAGGAACCACGTTAGTAGGCAAAACTTCAGAGGCCGATTCAACTAGGGTAGCAGGAGCCTCGGTAGTAGTCATGGATTCGGCTGAAGATTGACCTGTTTGCTCGGTTTCGGCCGAAACCGAGACACTCGCGGTTTGCTTAACCGTGGTTTCGGCCGAAACCGCGGACCGTGAGTGTCGGTCTTTTTCTTTGTGTTTTTTAACAATTTGAGAAGTCAGAGGATCCGACGGCATAATGTACGCAAAATCTGAGCTGAAAAACTGTTCAGCAAACTCCGACCGACGCCTAAGCGTTCGTCGGTTGAAGGAAGCACAGGCTAAACAGGCTGCTACGTCGTGGTCTGGGGCTAAACAAGGTAAGCAGTAAGAGTGGAAATCTTTATGAGGTATTTGTTTCCCACAAGTTAAACAGTTATTTACTTTTTCTGACATCGGCTGAGGCAAGAAAGAGTCCCCAACGGGGTACTTAGCTTTTTAGAAGTCTTCGAAGTAGTATTCGGTAGTAGTAATCTCTGGATCTGACCGACCGGCACTTGCGAACAGCTTCTGCTTCGGGCGCCACGTGGCAAGAAAGACTGGGGAAAATGGCGTCGGCTGATGCCTTTATACCCGAAGACCAGCAGAGATGACGTCGGGTGAAGTGCGACACCAGCCGAGGCCAGACCCAGACTTTGGAATCCGGCCGACCGAAGGGCTGCCTGACGACAGGACAACCCATATGTTATGACTGCAGATGCATCCTTGAAGGACATCTAGCCAGTTTTCTAGTTTTAGCACTCAAAACTGTTTCCTTGTGCTCAGCACTTGTTCAAAACTCGTTGCAAGCACTAAATAATCTACAAATTACCGCAGCACTCAACTTTCCTCACTTGTTAGCAGGAAAACAGTTTTTAGTACTTAAATTAATAAGCACCTAAACAGGCATGTCTAAGGGTGAGCTCCCGGTATTTTCCTCTGTCCACCTGATGAATCTGGGCATCTTGGGACAATGTAGCAATTACTTCATGTACACTGACAATCCTCTCCGCCTACCACCCAACACTACAACCTGTGAGAGATGCACTTATATAGCCAAACTGGAAGCCAAGCACTCTCCAGCCAAGACTGTACTAGACAGTCAAGAGGAGAAGTTAAACACCTGCACCACACAACACTCACCACCTAAACCCACACACAGTAACACAAACCCACACCTACATTCGCAGAGCCTCTCAATAAAAACATGCCCAGAGACCTCCAAAGCCAAAACGCAAGCAACCACCACCCCCCAACACTACCCAAATAACACACAGCCCACAAAATCAATGCACCACTCAACCTCAGCCCATAAGGCAAAACAACATACCCAACACACTACTCATGGGTGACTCTACAGTCAGGCACACTGATGTCTCACTCACCAGGCTAAACAAGGAGAAAGTTACTGTCAGCTGCCTGCCGGGTGCCAGGATCTGCCACATAACACAAGCACTCGGGTCACTCCACAACAAGTAAAAATAAGACTCTGTCATTGTCCACGTTGGTGTGAATGACCTGAGATGTACCTCCCTGGACTACATGAAAAGAGACATGGAGGAGCTCTCAGATCATGTAGCCCAGGCAGGTATGACCCTAGCCCTGAGTAGCATCCTGCCATCGCCCAGAATGATACCACAGTACAAGGACAAATGATTGACTTCAACAACTGGCTAAGCTTCTGGTGTCATTCTAAGGGGATCCAGTGTCTGTCTGCCTGGAATGACATGATCGACAGACCATGATACTTTGCCAGAGATGGCCTGCACCTGTCGCCCCTGGGATTATGGATACTGGCTGAGGCTCTTGCCACCCCTATACTGCCTTTTTTACGCAAGGTTCAAATGACAAACTCACCACCGTAGCAGGTATAAGCAAGCAAAATCTGAGGGCAATGCTACTCAATGCTAGAAGTCTAAACCTCAAAATGCACTCACTGGAGGCACTCCATAAAATGGAGAACATGGACATCTGTGCAGTGATGGAAACCTGGTTCAAGGCTCCAAACAGCACCCCTGCATTACCAGGCTATGACTCGTACCATACCTTTCAGCCACCTAACCTGGACCGAAACACTAAAGGAGAAGGCATGTCCACACCTCCAGGCTATCTGCTCAACATAATGCATCCGAAATTATCCCAAGTGCTACTAACACTGGGCAAGACTGCAACCAGGGTGATTTCAACTACCCCACCATCAACTGGGAAAACTACTCGTGTACTAACTCACTTACTCAACGCTTTTTGGAATTCATAAATTCCAACACCCTGGATCAGCTTGTCCATACCCCCACCAGGGGCAGCAATATCCTGGACCTGATCATTACCAATATGGGCAACCATGTTCCGCACCAGAAGTCAACCCCTCACTGGTCAGATCCGACCACAAGCTAATCACTATAGACATCAATATCCCGCCCCCACCCCCACCCCCATTAAGGAAACCACAGTAAAAAAAAACTTCTCCAAAGCCAACTTCATGCTTCTAAAGACAGAGGTAGCAAGCTTCATGACACCCATACAGATGGAAAACAAAGGTACGATTGCTCAATCCTACACAAATGCACTGTATAAGCACATACACGCACATACACATACAGTGCAAAGAGACCCAAGATACTATCCTCCAAAAAAAGGAAGCCAATCTGGTGGTCCCCTGCCATAAACAAACTCTACAACAGAAGGAAGAAGCTGTTGCAGAAAAGAGTAAAATCCCCTGATTGCAGGAACTCCCTGGTCAGCCTCAGTAAAAAGCTAAGATCCCTCATAAAATCTTCCAAAGCAAGTTACGAAAATAAAATCGCCACTGACTCTAAAGACAACCACAATTCTACAGCTATGTCAAGAATCTCAATGGCAACACTCTCATCTGCTCTGAGCTACAGCACAATGGCACTAGATATGCAGAACCAAGTGATATTGCCAACATCCTGGCAGATAGGTTCAGTGCAAACTTCACCTCCCCACCCCCCAAAAGGCCCATCACTATACCGGAAGAATGCAAAGCCCCTGTAATCACGGCTGCAATCTCTGCCTAACATACAAAGCCATGTCAAACCCAGATCTGTTGGACATGCTACACTTAAAGAAACCCCAATCCCTCTGAGCCACATGCTCCAGGGACCTAAACCTTGCCACCACAATAAACAGAACATGCTGGAGGGAGATTCCTGTCTCAGAGACTTCCCATGCTCTGGAACAGACTACCCATTCATGTCAAGCAAAGCTCCTCACTAGCCGTCTTTAAGAAAAATATCGACAATTGAATGGGAAATAGGAAATTCACCCCGGGGATCACTTATGTGGCTCTGCTAGACAGGGGCACAGGAAAATAACTTTCTTGGGTGGCGAAAGCCAGGGAACATTTTTGGCTAGGATTATATAGGCCCCAGGGCTGACAGCCTAGTACCTACTTGTTAAGGCTGCCAGCCTAGCCAGATAGATTTTTATAGATAATTCCATCATTTGTAAATATGAATGTTGAACTGCAGACTTGTTCTCTTAAATGAAAGAATAGGATGTGACATGTTGAACTTAAAACAATGAAGCAACATTGCCCTCTGCTGTAAAGTAAGCCAAGACAAGCATTTCCTGTCTGTCCTTTGAAGTTACAATTACTTCATGCCTGGCCTTTGAAGTTAAATATTCGGAGTCATTCCGTCTGGACTAGCACATTCTTTCTATTGTTTTAACCAAGAGTAAGATCGCTAGATTTAAACATGCAAATGTAGTTTTATTGCTCTGGTTTCTGCCTAGGTGTAATGTAGATACAGTTTCTCTTAGCCTGGGAACACCAGGAAAGTGAAAGAATGATGTAATGTTTATCAGAACTGCGTTTTCAATTTAAACAGAGAGAACCAGAGATCATTAAGCATTTTTGTCTTGACTATCCAACTCACAGCACTGTCTTGCTCATATGTAAGTTATCTTAGACTTGTTTTTTCTTTTAGAAATAGCTAGGAAATAGAAAGATTAGACTAAGTGTTTTTTCTGTGATGTCAGAACTGTACTACTAAATTATTTTAAGTATTGCCCTGTGATCTCTGAACTCTTGATTAGCACTGTGTAGTAGTACGTATTATCTTTTGATTTTATTATTTATTATTAAATATTTTAAAACCTTTTAACTGTGGCTGTTTTGTGCAGAGATACTTTAAGCTCTTTAGAGTACTTGTATGCCTTTCGTAACATTGTACAAAGCCACTCCTATAGCTTTAGCCCTGGGCTATACTACCAATTGGATAATAGTGCACAGTAATATTAGGACACCCTGTTAAAAGCCTTTGAGTAGCTGATAAATATTAGCTGGGTGGTGGCCAGTGGTACTACTGTATAGTCTGGATAAAAGGGGCATACCTGGAGAACCTGTGCCAGCCTTCCCCAGAAGTGTCTGTGTGGCTGTATTAACTCTTACCTCAAAGTGTGTGTGTGTGTGTGTGTGTGTGTGTGTGTGTGTGTGTGTGTGTGTGTGTGTCAGCTACTTGGGCAGGGATACGAAGTACTAGATGGACAGAGAGGGTGCTGGAGATTTTAGCTTGCCAGCTGGCTGAGATCTGGACCCTACAGCTGTAGCAGTGGGGAGTCTTATTGGGGACCTAGAGAGCAAGGGAGCGACCAGCCCAGGACTGACTGATCTGTGTGTGCGCTTAAGGGAAACTGCACTTTACTGTTTGCATCTGTTATCCTTTCCTCATTTATGAGAAGCCCTCTCTGGTGTTAGTGGTGAGGACTGAGGCTCATTGACTGCTGGGCCAGGGCACAGGCATCACACTACCTATGAACTTATGAGACAGAGACAATCTCTCAACTGTACAGATTTTTACCCCTTATTTTTGGTGTGTTCCTCATAAACCTTTTGGTTTTCTAATAAGTCATTGAGAATTAGATTCAGAAAATAATGATAGACATTTGAGTTTCAGACTTCATATCTTTTAGAAAATTCAAGCTAGTAACAACACCTCGTAACTGTACAGATTTTTGCCTTATGTTTCTGGTCTGTTTTTAAAAAAAAATATGGTTTTCTGGCAAATTGGTGGCAAATCATTAAAGATTAAAGTTAAAAAATAAAAGACATTTGAGTTTCAGACTTTATACCATTCAGAAAAGACATGCTAAAGTGAAACCTGTTATTCTATTAACTTTCTACGTTTGTAAGACCAATACTTAAAAATTGGCCCTATTTTTGGGCTTTTGTCCCACTTTTAATGATGGTTTTGTCCAGACATCTTGCTTTAAGAGGTTAAAAGATATGGCTAGAGCAAAGCCTGTTAATCTATCTTTTCTAAGTTTATATGGGCAATATTAAAAAATTGCCCCAATTTTTTGGTCCTTGTTCCTCCCGTTATTTATGGCTTTGCCAAGATTTTTTGTGCTAACAGGTTGAGAGGTATGGATAAGGATGGAGGGGAAAGGATGGACATACATGAGGAAGGATGAGGAAGTTACATATATGCGATAAGGGAAAGTGTTTATGATTAGTAATTATATACTATCCTGAAGCAGTTAATTCTGACTGCAGAGTTGCCACAATGACCTTATTATATGGTCTCAGAACAACAGTCCAAAAAGCAAGTCTTATTTTAATGCGCTGTCTTCACCACAGGGGAAATATTCATAAAGCACTCAAGTGATGAGTTGCAAGTGCAGCACTTCAGTACCCCCCCTTTCCTCACCAAAGTTGCAAAGAATTCCCCTAATGTATCGCTCTCCTCCCCCTTCCCCAAATTAAGATTTATTTCCCAATCTAGACCTCCGCATGAAAAGTTTAGCAGCTTGCATCAGTGGAATGTCAAACAAGTTTATCAACAGTATTAGCATATCTATACTATTCAGCTTTACTGCTATTAGTTTCTTCAGTCAGCGTAACAGACAGCAAAATAGTTGAGTGCCATGTGTCTCAGTGTGTAGTACACTGAAAGTTACGTATTTCTGTAAACCTTACTAGTAACTGTTAATGTAATCTGCCTCAACCCCCTTTTATCACTTCACTAAGCTGTTAAAATGAAAGTCCCTGACACGTTTGCAGAACAAAAGCATTGGTTACCAATAAGCTGTTAAAATACAAGTCTCTGAGAGTAGCCTTTCATTCAATACTAACTACAACCTGCCTTCAAACTTTGAGCATCAACTGACTAACTGTTCTGTAAAGCAGAGCTGTACAACTAAAATTACTGTAACAGCAGATGCCTGAACAGAAAACTGTTGCAGCAGACTAAGCTATGTGGGACATATCCTTCCAGGGATCGGACATCCAGAAAGTATCCAAAGTTTCACACTCTCTATGTAACAAGATGGGTTGCCAACTGGCTCACTGACAGAACCCACACTGTGAAAGTAGCAGACTCCAAATCCGACTTCAGACCAGTGACAAGTGGAGTACCACAGGGTTCAGTCCTGGGTCCTCTCCTGTTTGGTATCTACTTTTATGAAGTACAGGCCAACACAAAAGGTCTTTGGCTAATGAAGTTCGCAGATGACTGCAAACTAGGAGCCATAATTGAAACTCCTAACGATGTGGACATCCTACAAAAGGGCCTCACTGAGACAGATGCCTGGTGTCAAAGTCATGGCCTCAAGCTCAATGCCAAAAAGTGTATTGTCATCCCCTTTGGTAAAAACTCTTTACCCATGAGCTACCACATAGGTGGTAGTCTACTTAACACCGAAAGCGTGAGAAGAGACCTTGGGACATAGGTGGACAAGTAGTCTCCCCTTTGATAATCACATCACCAGAGTAGTCAGGAAATCCTCCTACGTGGCACACCTCATCACAAAAGGTTTCTCACCCAGGAAAAAAAAGAGGTCATTGCTCCCCTCTGCTTGTCACTCATTAGACCCATTATAGAGTAGAACGCCCCTTTTGGTATGTACCTCACAAGACATCTACAACAACTGGAAAGGCCGCAGAAATACCTCACAAAGTGGATTACCGGCCTCAAACAGATGCCCTATGCAGACCATCTAAAAAAACTCCAGCTTTACTCCATTGCATACCGCCTACTCAGAGGCAATCTTTGCATAACATACAAAGTTATGTCAAACCCAGAGCTGGTGAACATGCTCCACTTAAAGAAATCCCAATCCCTCCGAGCTACACGGTCTAGGGACCTAAACCTTGTCACCACAATAAACAGAACATGCTGGAGGGATATATTCCTATCCCAGAGACTTCCCATACTCTGGAACAAACTACCTATCCATATCAAACAAAGCTCATTGTCACTCCTCAAGAAAAATCTTGATGACTGGATGGGAAATAGGAAATTCACCCCAGGGATCACCTCTGTGTCTCTGCTCGACAGGGGCACAGGAAAATAATTTTCTTGTGTGGCAAAAGCCAGGGTACCTTTTTGGCTAGGCTTGTATAGGCCCTAGGGCCGTACCTACCTATGAACTCCCATATGACCATCAGAGTTCAAGAACGAGCCAGTGAGAAAAGGCTAGAGCCTTGACACCACAAAGCATAACAGCAGGATAGGTAAAGCAGGGAATTCCACCTTGGTATAACAGAAAGTGATAATGGGAAAGAAGGAAGGATGTTTGAACTGCAACAGTGATCTATTTTAACATCTACTGTTATGGTAAGTTTATGTATGCAACTGTACTATACTCATTATTACATCACTGTTGCAGTACCCTCTGCTATATCAGATAAATTTCAAAGCTAATAAGATAGGGAAAAGGAATAAGGGTCACAGTCTAGGAGCCCTTGGAGTTTAATAGTGGCAAAGCCTGCTCTAACCCTATGGAAAGGATGAAGTTTGTAATGCTTGATAATAGTGTAAGGAGAAGACCGAGTTACTGCTCTTGAATATTTCTGGAGTCTACCCCTTTCCAAAAGTCAAAGACTATGACAAAGCCCTGGCAGAAGTGTCTTGTTATGATGAGAATAACAAATCTGAACAGCATGAGAAAAATCATTTGGAAATTGTCTGCTTTGACACTGGTTGTCCGTTTTTTTTTTTTTTTTTTTTTTTGACCTTCACAGGAAATAAGCAACTGATTTGAATTCCTGAAGACTTTTGTTCTATAATGCAGTACTTGAGTTGCTTGTGGAAATCCACAGAAATTCTCAATCTTTCATGTTCTGAAAAGAAAATACTGAGTTATGCCATTTATTTCCCAGTAAACTCTGAAACCACTTTGGGCATAAAAGAAATATAGGTTCTTAAGGTCACTTTATTCTTGTGAATCGCAAGGTGAGATAGGGCTGAATCACTTTAAGAGCTTGTAACTTAGAGATAAGCTTCTTGCAAAAGTCACAGAAATAAGGAACATGGTTTTGGTGAAAATAACTTTAAATCATCCTTGTGTGCTAGTTCAAAAAGGAAGAGGTGTAATTTTCTCTAAACACAAAATTAAGATCCTATGAAGGAGCCACCTACTTTCTTATGAACAAATATGCATCACCCCTCTTAGAAATTGTTTCTCTTGTGAAACAGAAGGGAGATCCATGATCAGACAAGCAAAAATGGCTGAACACTGAATCTTGATGGAAGAATATGAAGGGTCAGAGGATAACAACTCACTCAGGTAATGATGAGCCAAAGGGATCTGAGCCTTAAAAATGTTCTTGGTTTGGCACCAGATAGAAAATCTTTTCCATTTAGTCATGTATCATTTCCGACATGCGTGAATGGGCGTTCCTTCGTTGAAGGTTGTGCGTTAGGCCCGGCAAGCCAGCATGTAAAACTCTACTGCCAATCATTAGCGGCCTGGAGTTCCGCTGTGGCGACCCCTAACCGGGAAATGCCGAAAGACACACACACACACACACACACATGTATCATTTCCTAGTAGCAAGTTTCTTAGCTTCCCTTAACAACTGTTGTATATCTTCAGAGAATATGTGCCTAAAAGGTATTAAAATTCTATTATCAAGGCAGAAAGAACCCAGTTTTGTGTAATTAATACCATTCGGTGAGGAATCTTTTGGTAGTTGCTCCCTGACCATTTCTAGGAGAAGAGAGAACCACTGTTGGCTGGAATAAAGGGGGACTACCAGAATTAGCCTGGGAAAGTCCCTCAGTCTTCAGAAGAAAGTACAGTTTTGTACCTACCATAAATGTAGATGTCCGAACTGGATAGCATCTGCAGTCATAACAAGTGGGTTGTCCTGTCATCAGGCAGCCCTGCAGTCGGCCGGATTCCAAAGTCCGGGTCCGGCTTCGGCTGATGTCGCACTCCACCCGACGTCATCTCTGTTGGTCTTCGGGTATAAAAGCATCAGCCGACGCCATTTTCCTCAGTGTTTCTTGCCCCAGATGCCAGTAGCCCTCTTGCAGGCTAAAATTTGGATAGATGCCAATGTTTCCAAATAGATAGAGGTAAACACAACAATAAGCATATATGTACATATATACAAACAAATACACCATAAAAGACTCCCCCCCAACAGCTAGCTATTAGGAGGGTAAACACCCTAGGAGTACCACAGAGGGGAAGGAGGGAGGGTAATCCTGACTGCAGATGCTATCCAGTTCGGACATCTACATTTATGGTAGGTACAAAACTGTACTATGTCCTTCATGGATGCATCTGCAGTCATAACAAGTGGGTAGAATACCATAGCCAACTAGGGGAGGAGGATAAAAGTAGATTATGGTGTGTTTAGTATCCCTTGCAGTACAGCAGTGGCAAACCCTGCTCGGGATCTGGAATATAGAGGCAAATTATAATGCTTGGCAAATGTATGCACGGAGGTCCAAGTAGCCGCCTCAATAATGTCTTTGGTTGCCACTCCTCGTAAGAAGGCTGTGGTAGTGGCTGTTGCCCTTGTAGAATGAGGTCTTATGTTCTGTGGAATTGGTTTTCCATGGAAGGAGTAACAGTATCGTATGCAATTTCCTATCCATTTGGAGATTGTCTGTTTGGAAATAGCTTTTCCTTCCCTTCCTGTTGCATAGGCTACAAAAAGTTGGTCAGTCTTTCTGCTATTTTTGTTCTGTCCAAGTAGTAGCGTAGCTGTCTATGTACATCCAAGGTATGCAGTATTCTTTCCCTCTGTTTTGTGGGTTGGGAAAGAAGGTAGGTAGGTGGATTGCCTGGTTTAAAGACACTCTGGATACCACCTTGGGCATAAATGTAGGATTAGTCCTCATGGACACTCTATCTTGGTGGAAGATTAGGAAGGGTTGCACTGCCATTAAGGCCTGTAGTTCTGAAACCCTCCTTGCTGAAGTAATTGCCAGTAGGAAAGCAGTTTTCCATGACAGGTGTTGTAGGTCTGCTGTTGCTGCTGGTTCAAAGGGTGATAGTGTCAACTTTTCTAGCACAAAGTTTAAATCCCAAGCTGGTAATGGTGGTTTCCTTGGAGGTTTTACATTCCTGATTCCTCTGAGGAACTGCCTGAGCAAAGGGTGCGAAAAAACAGGTGGATCAAAGCTGTATTCTGCTGAAATAGCTGATGCATGTATCTTGATGGAGGAGTAGGACAGGCCTGAATGAAGAAGTTCGGCCAGATACTCCAGAATGTTAGGCATATCTATGTTTGACACATCTTTTCCTCTTTCCATACTCCAAATGACAAACCTTTTCCATTTTCCAGCATAGTTCCTTCTTGTTGAAGGTCTGCGTGCTTCAAGAATAATGTCTTTAACTCTTTGGGAAAGTTCTGGATTAGCTGCTGCTATGTGATGTTCCATGCAGTCAGTTGCAGCGTTCTTAGGCTTGGCTGTATGATGCTGTAGTTGTTCTGAGTTAACATCAAAGGCATCAGGGTATTGGCCACATATTGTTCGAGACATGCTCTTCAGTAGTGGGTACCAGTGTTGTCTTGGCCAGTTTGGAGCTATCAGGATTATCCTTGGACGTTCTTCCTTGATTTTTAGTAGTACCTTGTGTATCAAAGGAAGAGGTGGGAATGCATATGCTGTTAGGCCTTTCCAGTTGAAGGAGAGTGAGTCCACTTTCCATGCTAGTGGGTGGAATGTCCTTGTGCAGAAATTTTTGAGCTGGTGATTGAGAGGTGATGCGAATAGGTCTATCTGTGGCATTCCCCATTTCTTTGAGATGGTCTTGAAGATGTCCGGCTGCAGCTTCCATTCGTGGGCATCCGAAGTGGTTCTGCTTAATATGTCTGCTAGAGTATTGTCTTTCCCCGGTACAAATATTGCCTGTAACTGAATGTTGTAGCTGAGTGCCAGGGTCCACAGCTCCAAGGTCATTCTGCATAGGGGTATGAATGAGTGCCTCCCTGTTTGTTGATGTACCACATGACTGTGGTGTTGTCTGTCCTTATCATCAACTGGCCCTCTGAGAAATGGTTTGAACTTTTGGATTGCCAGTTTTACTGCCAGCATTTCTTTTAGATTGATGTGCAGGTGAAGTTGATCCTGTGTCCACAATCCTTGCACGCATTTGTCCAGCATGTGGGCCCCCATCCTAGGTCTGAAGCGCCTGTTGTGATGGTCTGGCTTGGTTGACATCTGCGAAAGGGTAGGCCTGGGTTTGACTGGCATGCCTGAGCCCACCATAGGAACTCCTGTTTTAAGCATGGAATTAGTGGGATTTCTGTTTCTAGACTGTGTCTGTGTTGGGACCATAAATTCTTTAGGTACCACTGTAGTTTTCTCATATGTAGTCTGGCAAATGGGACCAAGATTATGCATGATGCCATGAAGCCCAAGGCCTGCAGAACTTTTCTTGCTGTTAACTTGTTCAGTTTTGTTAGTGCCAAGAAGTAAAGAGGAAGTTCTTTTGTTTTTCTGTAGTCAGGAATGCCATTTGTTGTACTGTGTCCAATTCCGCCCAAGAATGTCCTTGTTTGGGATGGTATCAGCCTTGACTTTTGTAAATTGACTGTGTATCCCAGTCCTTGTAGCAAGTAAATGACCCTTTGTAAATCTGTTGTCAGCTTGCTTTTGTTGTCCCCTTGTAGCAGGCAGTCGTCCAGGTATGGGTAAATTTGAATTCCCTGTAGTCTGCAATGGGCGATTACTGATGCCAGGCATTTTGTGAATACTCTGGGCAGTAGATAAGCCAAAGGGCAATGCTGAGAATTGATAGTGCTCTGATCCTGCAAGAAATCTGAGGTATCTTCTGCAGATTGGTCGAATGGGGACGTGCAGGTATGCCTCCTTGAGATCTAGAGTTACCAGCCAAGACTCCTTGCCCAGCATGGGAAGAAGTTGCTGTAGGGTCAGCATTTTGAATTTTGGGACAATGATGTATGTATTTAAGGTGGACAGGTCGAGAATTGGTCTCCAACTTTTTCCTTTCTTGGAACTAGGAATAGTCTGGAATAGAACCGCTTTCCTTGTGCTGCTGTTGGCACTCTTGCTACAGCTCTCCTGTTTGCTAACTCCATTATCTGGCGTAGAGCCTCTGTTTTTGATTTGGAGGTAGATTTGGCATTCCTCTTTGACTGGTAAAGTGTGGAAGTGAAACCGGTAACCTTGATCTATGGTTTGTAAAATCCACTTGTCTTTTGTTATGTAGTGCCAGTTCTTTGAAAATAAGGTTAACTTTCCACCTAGAGGAGCTGCTATTTGTTCCCTGATAGGCGGATTTAGGATTAAGTCACTGTGGTTGTGCTGATGTAGTGGCAGTGGCTGTGTCTGTGCCTCTGTTGTTACCTTGCCACTGTCGTCCTCTGTAGGCACCTCCTCTGGATTGGTTTCTGCCTCTGGAACGTCTATTCCTGCCCCTTTGAAATTTTGTGGAGTCAGGAAAGGACCAATTTTTGGCAGGCCAGTTTCTGCTAAACCTTGGGGGTTGAACCTGCAAGAAATCTTTAACAGTTTGAACAGATTTTGCCTTTTCTTCCATTTTCTTCATAACCTGCTGGGCAGGTGTACCAAACAAACTTGTCTTGTCCATAGGAGCATCTAGCAACTTAGCTTTAACATGATCCGGTAAAGCTTGTTCCTTTAGCCATGCATGCCTTCTTATCACTGTGCCTGTCATGGCTGATCTAAATGAAGCCTCCAGTGCATCATAGCCACATTTTAAGGAATGGTTGCTAACCTGTTGTATGTTATTTACCATCTCTAATACACATTCCTTATCAAGCGATTCATCAGTGGTTAGTTTTTTTAGTTAACTGATCAAGCATAAACTCTTGGTATTGTATCATGTGAAACTGACAGTTTAAAGCTCTAGCTGAGAGAGTAGCTGAAGTGTAGACCTTTTACCCCATCTGTCTAATGACCTTGCTTCCCTTTCAGAAGGGATAGGGTTTTAGCTGTGGTCGCGGCTACTGCCTTGGGACCCTGGGATATAGTTTCTGGGTCTGCAAGTGGGGCCTTGTAAAGGTGGTGATGAGTGTCTGGCACCCTGTAAAATCTGTCTGGTTTGGCAGGGGCTGGGGGTAAAGAATCTGGAGCGGAGCAAACATCATTGAAAGCATCATCCACCACAGAGAGAACAGGAGGTATAGCTAAGGGTCTGTGCTGTGGGAGGTGCAGAAAGGTCCTAAGTCTTTTTCTGGAGTCTGAAAAATCCTGTTGCTGCCATTGGAACTGTTCTCGCATGGCATGCAAGGTTTCCCCAAAGGAGAATTCTTCTGGTGGGGAAGCAGCTGGAATGGATTCTTCAGCATCAGAATCTTCAAAATTGGAGAAGGGAGCCTCTGGCTGGTCAGTTATGTCTGATTCATCAGCAGAATCATCAAAAGACACTGGCTCAGGGGGCTCTGCCCTAGGTCTCTTCTCTGGGGGCTAAGAGGCCCTGTCTGGGTGAGATTGAGATCCTCTAATTAAAGAAATTAAATCTTCTGCCAAAGAAAGCATTTGAGAACTAGAAGAGGGCCTGGATGTGGGGGTTTAACAGGCACTGTTTTAGTAGTCTTGGCTGCTTTAGCCCTGGCGAAGGCCTTAATGGACATGGCTGCTGGAGGCCTAGCAGCACCACGTGCTGGGGTAGAGACATCCAAGGGGATGGTGTCTGATAAGTCAACCACCGTAGTGGGTAAAATTTCTGAGGTCGATTCAAGAGTTGTAGCAGGGGCCTCAGTTGTAAGAATAGGTTCAGCTGTACTTTGATCAGTTTTCTCGGTTTCGGCCGAAACAGAGACACTCGCGGTTTGCTTTACCGTGGTTTCGGCCGAAACCGCGGACCGTGAGTGTCGGTCTTTATCTTTGCGTTTTTTGGTAGATTGGGTAGTCGGAGGATCCGATGGCATAATGTACGCAAAATCAGAACCGAAAAACTGTTCTGCAAACTCCGACCGACGCCTAAGCGCTCGGTTGAAAGAGGCACAGGCCGAACAGGCTGCTACGTCGTGGGCTGGGCCTAAACAAGGCAGACAGTAAGAGTGGAAATCTTTATGAGGTATTTGTTTCCCACAGGTTAAACAATTGTTAACTTTTTCTGACATCGGCTGAGGCAAGAAAGAGTCCCCAACGGGGTACTTAGCTTTAGAAGTCTTCGAAGTAGTATTCGGTAGAAGTAATCTCTGGATCCGACCGACCGGCACTTGCGAACAGCTTCTGCTTCGGGCGCCACGCGGCAAGAAAGACTGAGGAAAATGGCGTCGGCTGATGCTTTTATACCCGAAGACCAACAGAGATGACGTCGGGTGGAGTGCGACATCAGCCGAAGCCGGACCCGGACTTTGGAATCCGGCCGACTGCAGGGCTGCCTGACGACAGGACAACCCACTTGTTATGACTGCAGATGCATCCATGAAGGACATCCCATATTATTACAGGAAAGGTATACAGGAACACTCCTGTCCATGGGAATGAAAAGGCAGTCTTATACCTTGTGCAAGGAGTCCTGGGGCAGAACCTTTTTACTGGTTTGCTGCAAATGGAGTCAATCTACTTGAGGATTTCCCCACAGATCAATCACATCCAGGAATACCCCTGGGATGCAGCTTTCATTCATGGGAAGTCTGTCATGATGCCCAGCAATGGACACTGCACTCTGCTCTGATGGTATGTAGGTAACCAGAAGAGAAATATTTAACGGAGTTACCAGTTACCAGGTTATCATCATTAGTCTGCAAGAGTGCGAGATCTGGTTCCTCCCTGTTTGTATACAACTTTACTGAAATGTTGCCAGTAATTCAGTCAAGCCTCCTTGCATGGAGTCCTGGAACAGAATTTTGCCACTTGACTGTTCAGAGAGGAGGCAAAGAGGTCTACGTGAGGAACTCCCCACAGATGGATCAAATCTTGGAGAGCACCTGATCTACTTTCCATATGAGGGTATGCTTCTTGCCCTGCTCAGTCGGTCTGCAACACAATTTTTTTCTGATGGAATGTAGGATGCCTGTACAGTGAGACTGTGCTGTGAAGCTATATCCTAAGCTAACATGGCTAGTCTGCAAAGGGGGTACAACCTAGTGCCCCCCCCCCACTTATTGATGTGCCACATCACTGTGGTATTGTCTGTAACCACTTGAAGTGAATTGAGTGCCTTGATCAGGGCAAGCATCTCCTACATATTTATGTGCTTATGTCTGACTTTGGGGTCTCCTGAAACTGCTCCTCAAGCAAAGTCTGAAGCATCTGTGGAGATGGACTGCTTTGGAGAAGGGATAACCTTGATTTAAGGATATCTGCCATCTCCACCAAGTGATTTCTCTTCTGACAAACCCCAGTACTGGGATTTGAAAAGATGAAGGGTGCTGATGCTGGGACCAACGACATTTCAGATATCACTATCCTTCTCATGTGTAGTCTTGCCAGGGATATCATGAGAATCACAGATGCCATGTGCCCCAAAATCCAGAGGTATTCCCTCTTAGTGACTGAAGTCTCAGCAAAAATAGATCTAAATAAAGATCTATTTTTTTTTCCTGCAGGAGAAATGCTCATTGAACTGAGGTGCCTAGATGACACGCCAGGAACATAATTCCATGTGAGGGAGTCAAGAAAGACTTTTGAATGTTCTCTTGGGTCCAGCTTGTGCAATAGATCTCTCACCTGAGAGAGAGATTCATTTTGAATTTGAGCACTACCACAAACAGGTTTAGGAAAGAAAGATCAAGTTTCCAAGCATTTTCTTTCTTCTGGGCTAGGAACATCCTTAAATAAAACTCCTTCCCCACCCGGGAAGAAGAAACAGGTTCTATCACTCCTTGGGACAGCATGTGATGAACAACAGGTGGAAACAAAAACAGTATGATCTGCAGGATGAGGAATGACCCCCTGGAAAGGAGGGATTTCCTCTCACTGCCATCAGTAACCCTGATATACGACTTTCAGAAACCAATTGTCTGAAATAATCTGCTGCCAAAGAAAAAATGCAGATTCAGACCTTCTGGAAGATAAACAGGGCCAGGGTGGGAAGTGGTCTCAAGGTCTCTTGAACAGTCATTCAGACTTGGAGTGTCCTTGGTTTTGGGAGGTTTAAGACTTCTTTTTGAAACCTCCTCGGCACTTGTTACACTTCTATTTACCTGAATTTTGTTGAGACTGTTTATTCTGTTTTTTTGCTGGGATAAGGAGAAAGAAAATCAACTTGGGCAATTTGGAAAAGGAGGGATGAAAAATTTTAGAGATTCCCTGGATCAGCTTATCCCTTTCATCACAATTTTTGATCACCTCTGCAGCAGGGGGTAGGGATGCTCTCCCAAAAGGCCAAAAGGAGAATTAGAAAAACAGATGTCCTCGAGTCCGAATCAGAATGAGGACAAAACCCTGAATCTATCATTGCAGCTTCCTGTTCAGACAAAGAATCTTGAATCTCTTCAGGAAAAGGATGCATCTCTCTTTCTTTTACCAGGAATTACCCTACAAGAAGAATAAACAGCCTGAATCAAACCCTGAAACTGTCCCATTAATCTATCATCTACAGAAATTTGAGGAGTAGATGCATGCTTGGTTTTCTGTTTCTTTTTAACAGAAATAAAATGAGAGCAACTGTATTACTAATGGCAGTCTCTGCTTCCCCAGGGATGGTCACAGCATTCTGACACAATAGGGGAAACCTTCCCTGTTCCCTCTCCCAGGACCAACAAGAATGGCTCTCCCTTGCCCACTGAGGGAACCCCAACAGCTGCAGACGACTTGGCTACTCCCCCCCCCCCCGGTGCATAGTGATTGTAGGTGCTACACCAGATGGACCCAGGGTAAAAGATTAGTGGTCTGAGGTACAACAAATGGCCACAGCAGAGTCACCTACCTGAAGCTGAAGTAAATTGTTAGCCTGAAGGTATGGCAAAGGCTGTTTTCTTAACTTTTTCTTTTTGTGGCTGGAAGAAGGACCGGCTATGGGACTGGCAAATCTGTTCCACGGTCAAGCCGAAAACAGTGCCTCTATTCTAGGGAAAACATGCAACAATGCCAGTAAAACTACCAGCCCAGCAAAGTTACTTTTTTCTGTCCAAAATACACAGTAGAAACTACTTTCAAACACTACGGCAGCCCACATCCTTAAAAAACTAGTATCTGTAGAGACACTGCATTTATATCAGTTATACAATGCTAGTTTTAAACTGACAAACAACTGCTCTGTTTAAAAGTACATTACAAGTCTCACGACAATCTGTTAACACACAGCTCTCCAAGATTTAAAATAACTTTCTTGAAGAGGAAAATAATAAAGCATTAGTAAAAATAAGAAAATTGAAGTTTTTTTCCAAAAGGGAACTTGTCTGCCAAGGCTAAGAAAAGCACAAGCCGGAAATCAATCCTCAGAAGCCTCAGAGAAGTGTACTCTTTGGCGGCAGTAAAGCTTTGCAGGGCTTCATGCCCAAACATGTCTTTTAATCAGTTCAAGATGCTTGACAGTTGGTGCATGTGGAAGGTGTCCTGAAGCTTTGGAAACTGGCCGACTGTTATATCCTTGGCAGGATATAACCCTTATAGCTAAGGCTACTGCAGCAGTGATCAATATGAAGAACATCTCCAAAGCCTTATCTAGTTACTTTAGGAAATGGAGAAATAGCAGCAAGAAATGTACAGACCTAATCCAAAATGGCACTACCTACTCTAGCACTAAAGACATAGATTCATACTTACAGACAGATTTGATGCTAATTTTACTCCAGAAAGAGTCACTTAAATCACCATGGAACATGTCCTGGCTGTACTTTCTAAAATTAAAAACACCACTTCCGTGGACCTAAACAATTTACCCAGATACTTAATTAATAGAGCCAGACAATCCCTCACTTAGTCCCTTCACTACTTGTTTAATTTGAGCCCAGAAAAAAATTATCGTGTTGCCTCTACAAAAAAGGGGGGGGTCCTATCATAAACCCAAGAATCACAAGCCCATCTGCCTTTGTAAGGCCATGGAATGTACAACACTGGTCTATTTACTGTGATATCAAAAACCACATACAACTGGACCCACAACGGTTTGACTTTAGGGGCAGATATTGCCTACTAAACTTGGTAAACTTTTTTGAGAAGATTGCAGAAGCACCAAAAAGTGGCAACCCAGTCCACACAGTGTATCTGGATCTGGCCAAGGCCTTCAACACCATGACCTATACTGGCATTTTAAAAAGGTAGAACTATTAAAGGTACAACCTTACATAGCAAGATAAAGTAACCAGTGTGCTACCACAAGACATGGCACTAGGATTCTTCCTTTTTGGTATAAACATTTCTGACCTCCATACCACAAACCCTTACTTATGGCTAACCAAATCTGCAGATAACTGCAAGCAAGGTGTCATAGTCTACTCCCCCACTGATAGAGAAGCACTTTAACAAGAACTGATCTTTACACACCAAGGTCTCAAACAAAACGCAAAAAAGTGAAGCACTATCACCTTTGGGAACTAACCCTTGACTGCAACTTGCAGCATAGTTAGTACCCCACTCCAAATGGTCAAGATAGTCTGGGCTGATAATTTCCAAACCTTTGAACACTGTGTTTATGAATTCCTTGTATCTAGCACAACTGATTTACAAATGTGTCACATCTAGGTTAAAGGACGTTAAAGTTGCTCTGCACTCTACCCTACATAAATTATTGAATACTATGCCCATTTGGCATGTACCTAAATCAGACATATAAAACTATAAAGACCCCAAAGGTTCCTGATGAAAAAGATTATTGGCCTAAAAACTTTTAACTACCAAGGCAGTCTAGAAGCCCTATTCCTAATACCCTGACTATTACGAACGCCAATGGGGAGATCTATTTACATTCTGTTTTATGAAGATTCCACCCTAATGGATCGCTTACAGCTTCTCAGAATGCACAGCTATGCAAACACCCAGACTAAGGCTCTGAATATATAAATAAAACATGTTGGAGGAATAGCTTCATTTCCCAGTGGCTGCTTCTCTGAATCAAACTGCCCCTGCATATTAAGCAGACTGACAATCTTCCTCTTTCAAGGCCAACCCTGACGACTGCATGCATTCCTAACAAATTTTTTCTCCCTCCTGGAAGTGGGACAGGGGTACGTCTTGTAGTTGTATTTCACAGGGCAAACTTGGTCTTCAGAGTTGTCTCTTAACTCTTACAATCCTAACATTCCAATCATCAAAACATAAAACAAAAATGTTTCTTGCAATGATTTACATACAAACAATGAAAATATAAGCAATGAAAACCATTAAATGTTGAAAGTAAAACTTTTTTAATTCTTTTTTTTTTTTTACACTACCCCTGAAATTCACCCCAAAATCCCACTTCAGGATTTGTTAGAAAAACTGCAAAAATGGGAGCAGTAAGATTTCACAAAAAAACATTGGTGCATAGTCTAGTACCAATAAATAAATCGCACCAACTGTAAGGAATCCAGTGATATAGAAAGTACAGTTTTGTACCTACCATAAATGTAGATGTTGGAGGGCTCATACAGCTGCAGTCATAACAGATGGGTTATCCTGCCGTCAGGCGGGTCCTCGGCCGGCCGAATTCCAAAGTCTAGGTCCGGCGTCGGTTGGTGTCGCTTCTTCCCTGACGTCAGTGTGGCAGGGGTATAAAAGAGGCAGCCGACACCATTTTCTTCAGTTTTTCTTGCCCCAGATGTCAGGTGCCCCCAGAAGGAAGGCAAACATAATGTTATGCAAAGATGCAATGTTGATAAATCAATAACAGTAGTTGCAAGCAAACACACCATAAAAGAATACCCCAAAAAGGTTATATGAAAAGTGTTTGTCATAAGGCCTGTCCTACGAGGGGATGGAGGGAGGGAAACCTGGACTGCAGCTGTATGAGCACTCGAACATCTACATTTATGGTAGGTACAAAACTGTACTACTTTCATCGTGCATACAGCTGCAGTCATAACAGATGGGTAGAATCCCAAAGCTAAGTAAGGGTGGTAGGCACTAAGTGGAACTAGGAGGGGCTAGGATGCCCTGCAGGACTGCTGTGGCAAAGCCCGCTCTAGATTTTGAGTATAGTGGGAGGTGATAGTGCTTGGAGAAAGTGTGCACTGAACTTCCAGGTGGCTGCTTCCAAAATGTCCTTGGTAGGGACCCCCCTGAGGAAGGCTGCAGAGGTAGCTGTGGCTCTGGTGGAGTGGGATCTGATGCATGCAGGCACAGTTTTTCCATGAAATGAGTAACAAAAGCGTATGCAGTGAGCTATCCATTTTGAAACAGTCTGTTTGGAAATAGCCTTTCCTTGACCACCTGCAACATAGGACACAAAGAGCTGCTCAGATTTCCTGAATGGCTTTGTTCTGTCCAAATAGTAACGAAGTTGCCTGTGAATGTCCAAGGAATGTAGTAGTTTTTCTCCTTTGTTTTGTGGATTAGGATAAAAGGCAGGTAAGTGGATAGTCTGATTCAAAGCTACACTGGATACTACCTTTGGCATAAAGGTAGGGTTGGTTCGTAAGGAAACTCTGTCCTGATGGAAAATGATGAATGGCTGCACAGCCATGAGGGCCTGTAGCTCCGAAACCCTGCGTGCTGAGGTGATAGCCAGAAGAAAGGCTGTTTTCCATGACAAGTACTGTAACTCTGTTGAAGAAGCTGGCTCGAAGGGAGGAAGGGTCAGCTTTTCCAATACGAAGTTGAGGTCCCAAGCAGGGACTGGTGGTTTCCTTGGGGGTTTTATATTCTTTGCCCCTCTGAGGAACTGCCTTAAGAGAGGATGCGAGAATAAAGGAGGATATGGGTTGTATTGTGCAGAAATGGCTGAAGCGTGGATTTTGATGGAGGAGAAGGAAAGTCCATTGTTTAACATCTCAGCTAGGTACTGTAAAATTTGAGGTATATTTATTACCCAAGGATTCTGCCCTTTTTCTTGATTCCAGGCACAAACTCGTTTCCATTTGGCGGATTAGGCCTTTCTAGTAGAAGGTCTTCTGGCCTCCAAGATGATGTCCTGCACCTCCTTGGAGAGGAGAAACTGTTGGGAAATCAAGGAATTCTCCATGCAGCTAGATTTAGGGTTTTGAGATGGCTGTGAAGAGTTTTGTAGTTGTGCTGGGACAACAGAAGAGGGACTAGAGGTAGGGTCCATGGTGGGGAATGTGTCAGGCTCTTTAGGAGAGGATACCAGTGTTGTCTTGGCCAGTCTACAGCAATGAGAATCATTTTCAGCCTCTCTGCTCTGGCTTTTAATAGAACTTTGGGCAGCAGAGGAAGAGGCGGGAAGGCATAGACTGTCAATGTTGCTCAATTGAAGGAAAGTGCGTCCACTTTCCAGGCCTGTGGATGATAGGTCCTTGAACAAAATTTTTTTCAACTGGCAATTTCTGTGGGTAGCAAAGAGATCTATGTCTGGCTGTCCACATGCGTGAGTTATCTTTGTGAAAACTTGAGGATGCAACTTCCATTCGTGTGGATCTGTCATATTTCTGCTTAGGTTGTCTGCCAGTGTGTTTTCCTTCCCCGGCAGGAATTGTGCCAGTAGTTGAATTTGCAATTCCAGTGCTGTGTTCCATAGGGTCATGGCTTGCCTGCACAGGGGGTATGAATGAGTTCCCCCCTGTTTGTTTATGTACCACATCACTGTGGTGTTGTCTGTCCTTATCAATAGGTGGCCTGGATGCAGTAGGTCCTTGAAGGTCATAATAGCCTTTTGCATGGCTAGCATTTCCTTTTGGTTGATGTGAAGGTGCTTCTCTTTTCGGGTCCATTTTCCCTGAATGCACTGATCTGTCATGTGTGCTCCCCAGGCATAATCTGAGGCATCTGTTGTGATGATTTGAGTTGCTTGAGGTACACAGAAAGGAAGACCTGTGTTTCTTTGGCAAGCTTGAGCCCACCACATAAATTCCTTTTGAAGGCATGGAATGAGTGGTATAATTGCTTCCAAGCTGTGGCTGTGTTGAGACCATAAGTTTAGGTACCACTGAAGTTTCCTCATATGCAGCTTTGCACATGGGATTAGTAGGATGCAAGATGCCATGAATCCCAGAGCCTGCAGGACTTTCCTTGCAGTTAGCCTGGTGTAAGTTGCCATTTTTCTGAAGTATTGAGACAGTTGCCCTTGCTTGTCTGGCGTGAGGTAGGCCATCTGGGTGGTTGTATCCAAGCTGGCACCCAGGAAAATTATTTGTTGAGAGGGTATTAGTTTTGATTTCTTTTTGTTGACTGTGTATCCCAGGTAGTTCAACAGTTTTATTACAAACGCCAGGTGTTGCAGTAGTATGCCCTTGCTGTCCACTTGGATCAGGCAGTCGTCCAGATATGGGTAGATTTGTATTCCTTGTAGTCTGCAGAAGGCGATTACTGATGCCAGGCATTTCGTTAACACTCTGGGCGCAGTAGATAAGCCAAAGGGCAATGCAGAGAATTGGTAATGGGTTGAACCTGCAACAAATCTGAGGTATCTTCTGCAATCTTGTCTGATAGGGACATGCAGGTATCCCTCCTTGAGGTCCAATGTTACCAGCCAAGACTCCTTGCCCAGCATGGGAAGAAGCTGCTGTAATGAGAGCATCTTGAATTTTGGCACCTGTAGATATGTGTTTAGGATGGATAGGTCTAAGATAGGTCTCCAATCCTTGTCTTTCCTTGGTACCAGGAATAGTCTGGAATAAAACCCTTGACCTTGTTCTTTTGCAGGTACCTCTTGAATTGCTTTTATGTCCATGAGAGCTGCAATTTGTTTTTGTGCCTCTGCCCTTTGATTGTGTGGCAGGTTTGGCATGCCTCTCATTTTTGGAAGGGTGTGAAAGTGGAACCTGTAGCCTCTGTCTATAATGTCCAGAATCCATTTGTCTTTTGTAACAATATGCCAATTTTTTGAGAATAATGTCAGTTTTCTGCCCAAAGGTGCTGCCATTAAAGCTTTGCTTGGCAGGTGTAGGGGGAAGTCATTGTGTTTGTTTTCTAAAAGACTGTGATCTATCTTCTCCACCTCTTGGGGTTGGTGCTTGCCACTGTCTGGCTCTGAAAGATCCTTGAGGTTGCCCTCTACCCCTTGGACGACTGTATCTGCCCCTTTGAGGTCTGTCCGTGGCTGGAAAGGACCAATTTTTTGAAGGCCAGTTTCTGCTGAAACGTGGAGGCTGTACCTGCAGGAAATCTTTCACTGTTTGCATTGATTTCACTTTTTCCTCCATTTTCTTTAGCACCTCCTCAGCTTTAACACCAAACAATACATCTTTTTGAAGAGGTGCATCTAATTTAGTTTTGACATGATCTGGTAAGGTTTGCTCTTTGAGCCAAGCATGCCTACGTATAACAGACCCCGTAACAGCAGCTCTACATGAGGCCTCTAAAGCATCAAAACCACACTACAGGGTATGTTTACCCACTTGCTCTGCACCATGCAACAAATCCTGCAACTCTTTTAAATCTGGTTGTTCTGGTTGTGTCATCTTGCTTTTCAGCTGAGATATCAAAAACTGTTGATACTTTAACATATGGAACTGACAGTTTAATGCCCTCATGGTTAAAGTGGCCGAGGTGTACACCTTTTTCCCCCCACCTTTCTAAAGCTCTGGAATCTCTCTCTGAAGGTAATGGGTTTTTAGCAGTAGAGGCCTTAATTCTCTTGGGACCCTGTGAAATTGTTTCTGGGTCAGCAGTATGGCTTTTATATAGGAACTGGTGAGAATCAGGAACCCGGTAATACCTGTCTGGTTTAACAGGAGCTGGAGGCAAAGAATCTGGATTAAGGCTGGCTTCTGTGTACACATCATCCAATATATCTAAAACAGGAGGGATAGCCAGAGGCCTATGCTGGGGGAGCAGAAGAAATTCCCTGAGCCTTTTCTTGGAATCTGAGTAATCTTGGCCTTCCCAGTGAAAGTGTTCCCTCAATGTATGCAGGGTTTCCCCAAAAGAGAAGTCCTCGGGGGGGGGGGGACCGGGGGACTAGACTCCTCTGCATCAGAGTCTTCGAATGGAGAATAGGCATAATCCTGGTCCTCAGATAGTTCTGAGGTAATAGAAGCTTGATCTGAGGAAGGGTAGTCTTCCTCTAATCTGGGCCTTTTGTCAGAGGGGGTTGAGAACCCTTGATAAGAGTAATCAAATCCTCAGCCATTTTAAGCATCTGTTCTTTAGGCATGGTGCCTTGAGAGGGGGTCTGAGGAACCTGTTTTTTGGTTTTCATGGCTGCATTAGATTTAATGAAGGCTTTAATAGAGAAGGAGGAAGGCCTGAAGACCACTTGAGAAATGGCAGGCCTGTCTAAATTCTGAGTTTCCCCGCCAGGAGTGGCGTCGGTATCTGTAGTAGGAATGGGGGCAGAGGAGCCTGCAACCTCAGGTACTGAAGACACCGGTAATGCATTGTCATCGACACTCAGGGGCTGTGTCAGCGCCTCGCTGAGTACCGGAGAACCGGTAGTCGGCCTTAGCGTGGTTTCAGTCAAAGGTGCGGACCTCGTATGTCGGTCCTTATCTTTGCATTTTTTGCTCAAAACTGGAGTCGGAGTATCCGACGACATAATATAATTAAATTTTTTGCCAAAAAAGTGAAGGGCGAACTCCGCTCGACGCTTAATAGTGCGCTTGTTGAATCTAGCACAAAAAAGTACAGTTTTGTACCTACCATAAATGTAGATGTTCGAAGATCCACATTGCTGCAGTCCTAACACTTGGGTAATCCGCTGTCCCAGTCGGCCCGAATACCAAAGTATATGGCTGACGTCGGTCAAGGCGCATTAGTCTGATGTCAGGACGTCAGGGTACAAATGCGCATGACCGACGTCATATCCTCAGTCTTTTCTTGCCCCAGATGTCAGAAGACCCTAAAAGGATAAGGCCAAAACCAAAAAACACCAAACACTCCTGCACCAAATATATATATATATATATACAATATATACAAATTTACAAGAGTATACCCCACCCACACAACCACCCCTAAACACAGAGGGGAAGGAGGGAGGGTAAATTGGACTGCAGCAATGTGGATCTTCGAACATCTACATTTATGGTAGGTACAAAACTGTACTATGTTCTTCATACCACATTGCTGCAGTCCTAACACTTGGGTAGAATCCCAAAGCAGAGGTAAGGGAGGCTGGCAAATCATAAAGAAGCAGGAGCTGTCAACATGCCCTGCAAAATAGCCGTGGCAAAACCAGCCCTAGACTTAGAGTAGAGAGGAAGGTGGTAATGCTTAGAGAAAGTATGCACTGAACTCCAAGTAGCTGCCTCCAAAATATCCTTAGTAGCCACCCCCCTTAGAAATGCTGTTGAAGTGGCAGTAGCCCTAGTGGAATGAGGCCTAATCCCAGCTGGAATCTCCTTGCCATGATGGGAATAACAAAATGCAATGCAAAACCCAATCCACTTAGAAATAGTTTGTTTTGACACAGGCTTGCCCTGAGAACTCAAAGCAAAAGAAACAAACAACTGCTGAGCCTGCCTAAAATCCTTAGTCCTGCTTAAATAATAACGCAACTGCCTGTGTACATCTAAAGTGTGCAAAATCTTTTCCCCCTTATTTTGAGGATCTGCATAAAAAGTAGGCAAATGAATAGTTTGGTTCAAAGCCACACTAGAAACCACCTTAGGCATAAAGGAAGGATTAGTACGTAATGATACCCTATCCTTATGGAAAATCAAAAGGCTCAACCGCCATAAGGGCCTGCAATTCAGAAACCCTTCTTGCAGAAGTAATGGCCAACAAAAAAGCAGTCTTCCATGACAAATATTTCAACTCAGCAGTAGCCGCAGGCTCAAAAGGTTGTAGAGTAAGTTTCTCCAACACAAAATTGAGATCCCAAGCAGGAGTAGGAGCTCTACGCGGGGGTCTTATATTCTTTGCCCCTCTAAGAAATTGCTTGAACAAAGGATGAGAAAACAATGGTGGGTCACAATCATAGTGAGCTGAAATTGCTGCAGCATGAATCTTAATGGAAGAGAAAGACAAACCTTTGTCCAATAACTCAGTCAGATATTGAAGAGCCACACTCAAATTAGGCTCAGAAACCTCCAAATTCTTTGCTGCACTCCAAAATAAAAATCTCTTCCATTTTTCTGCGTACACTTTCCTTGTACTAGGTCTTCTGGCTTCCATAATCACATTCAAAACTTGTTGAGGAAGTTGAGACCTGCTGTGTTTCAAAACAGAATACGCCAGGCTGTTAGATGAAGAGAGTGAAGCTTGACATTGAGTAGATGACCGTCCCTCTGAGACAATAAGTGTGGAATCAAAGGTAAAGGCCATGGAGGCTTCCTTACCAGACTCCTCAGTAATGGGTACCAGTGTTGCCGAGGCCAATCTGGAGCTATTAAAATCATCCTTGGCTTGTCTTGTCTGACCTTTAGGAGTACCTTTGGGAGAAGAGGCAGAGGTGGAAAGGCATACACATGAAGATTTGTCCAACTGAAAGAAAGAGCATCCACTTTCCAAGCTGTGTGATGAAACCTTTTTGTGCAAAACTTTGGCAGCTGGTGGTTCAGTGGAGAAGCGAACAGATCTATGTCTGGCGTTCCCCATGACACTGTCAATTTCCGAAATACATGAAGATCCAGTTTCCACTCGTGGGGATCCATGATTTGTCTGCTTAACACATCTGCTAAGGAGTTCTGTGCTCCCGGCAGAAACCTTGCCTGAAGAGTTAGTTGCAAGCTGAGCGCAGTCTCCCATAAAATCATTGCTTGCCTGCATAGAGGGTAAGAATGTGTTCCCCCTTGTTTGTTGATGTACCACATGACAGTTAGAATCAACACCTGCCCTGGAAGAAGTAACTCCTTGAAAGCCATTAATGCAAACTGGACTGCTAACATCTCCTTCATGTTGATATGTAGATGCTGTAGTCTGGCAGGCCACTTGTCTTGTATCCACTTTCCATTCAGATGAGCTCCCCAAGCTATGTCTGAGGCATCTGTCGTTAGAATCTGACTCGCCTCTGGCCGGGTCACAGAGAGTCCCTTGTTTAGGTGACATTCCTGAGCCCACCACAAAAATTCCTTTTGAATGCAAGGTATTATTTGAATGACAGTGTCCAAATCCTGGCAGTGCTGTGTCCATACATTTTTGAGATACCATTGCAGCTTCCTCATATGCAGTTTGGCATTGGGAAGCACCAGAATACAAGATGCCATGAACCCTAAGGCTTGAAGGACTGTCCTTGCAGTCAGCCCGGACTGAAGAGATAGTTGATGGAAGTAAAGGGAAAGATTCTCTTGCTTGTCCGGGGTTAAAAGGCCATCTGGGTTGCTGTATTCAGTCTCACACCCAGAAAGCACATGTCTTGAGAGGGTACTAGACTGGACTTTATTTCGTTCACAGAATACCCCAGGCATCTTAGCACTGCTATCACATATTCCAAATGCTGTAAAAGGTCTTCCTTTTCTTGAGCCAGAATCAGGCAGTCGTCCAAGTAAGGATAGATTTGTATTCCTTTTAGCCTGAAGTAAGCTATCACTGGAGCCAGAACCTTTGTGAATACTCTGGGCGCAGTAGATAAGCCAAAGGGCAATGCAGAGAACTGATAATGGGAATTCCCAGCTCGAAAACGCAGATACTTCCTGCAACTTAGTCTGATAGGTACATGAAGGTAAGCCTCCTTGAGATCTAAAGTTACCATCCAATGATCCTTGCCCAGCAGAGGTAAAAGCTGTTGCAACGTCAACATTTTGAACTTGGGAATGTCCAGATAAGTGTTGAGGATAGATAAATCCAAAATTGGTCTCCACGTGTTCCCCTTCTTTGGTACTAGGAACAGGCGAGAATAAAATCCTAGGCCCCTTTCTGGCACAGGAACCGGCTGAATGGCCCCTATTTGGAGTAACAGAAATTTGCTTGTGAGCCTCTTTTCTTTGTAGAGGAGGAATGTCTGGCATGCCTTTGAAAGGAGGCAAGGTATGGAAATAAAACCTGTAACCGTGGTGAATGATATCCAATACCCATCTGTCTTGGGTAATTAAACTCCAATTTTCTTTGAAAAGTGCCAGCCTTCCTCCCAAAGGTGCTGCCAGACGAGAAGGCTCTGGCAGCTGAAAAGGCAGGTCATTGGGTCTGTTTACGAAAGGACTGACCCCTGCCCTCACCAGAAGACTGAGCAGGTGAACTCCTGTTCTAGGCCTAAAAGAACCTTGAGCTCTGCCCCTACCACGCCTAGACCTACCCCTAGACTGGGAATCATAAGAAGGATATGTCCACCCCTTAGTAGGCCAATTTCTACTAAACTTGGAGGCTGAACCTGCAAAAAATCTTTAACAGTCTGCATAGACTTAGCCTTGTCCTCCATTTTCTTTAAAACTGCTTCCACAGGCGAACCAAACAACACATCAGATTGTAACGGAGCATCTAAAATCCTTGTCTTAACATGCTCAGCTAAATTCTGATCCCTCAGCCAGGCGTGCCTGCGAAGAACAGAACCAGTGGCAGCCACCCTCGAAGAGGCCTGCACAGCATCAAAACCACATTGCAAGGAATGCTTACCCACTTGTTCCGACACATGAACTAAATCCTGCAACTCTTTACACTCAATACCTTCCGCCAGAGCATCCACCTTAGACTTCAATTGTGAAAGGAGATAATTTTGGTATTTTAACATGTGGAACTGGCAATTCAAAGCCCTCATGGCTAAAGTGGAAGAAGTATACACCTTCTTTCCCCATCTATCCAAAGCCCTTGCCTCTTTATCAGGAGGAACAGGATTTTTAACAACAGAAGCCTTAACACCTTTAGGCCCCTGAGAAACAGTTTCTGGGTCTGCCCTAGGACTCTTAAAAAGATACTTATGAGCTTCAGGCACCCTATAATACCTATCTGGTTTAACTGGGGCAGGAGGCAACGAATCAGGGTCCAGGAAGCCTCTGCAAAACATCTTCCACCACATCCAGAACAGGAGGTATAGCTAAAGGCCTATGCTGGGGTAAAACAAAATTCCCTAAGCCTCTTCCTGGAATCAGAGAAATCTTGGCCTTCCCATTTAAAATGCTCCCTCATGGAATGAAGAGTCTCTGAAAAGAGAAATCCTCAGGAGGAGAAGCAAGGAGTAGAATCATCCACATCAGAATCAGAATAAGGAGGATACTCCTGCAAGTCTTCAGCCGAAGACTCAGAAGCCTCCGAACACTGCTCAAAACTCTCAAGCTCAGGTTCCACCCTAGGCCTCTTATCAGGAGGGGGCATAGAACCTCTAATCATAGTAATCAAATCTTCTGCCATTTTAAGCATATGTTTCTTAGGCAAAGATCCTGAAGAACTAGGAGAGACCCTCACTGAAGATAAACCTGGCCTGCCTCTCAAAGAAGCCTTGGAAACAGAAGGGGAGGGCCTAACCACCTTAGGAAGAGAGGGGAGAACAGCCACCTGAGAAGCCCCTTCAGCCTGGCCTACCTCCTGAGAAGACACATCTTGTAACAGTAAAGTCTCTCCCTGAGACTCCAAAGAAACTTCTGGCAGAACCTCCGGCTCCACTGAGCCTTCTAAAGAACCAACGTCCGGGACTGACGGTTCTTCCAACCTAGGCTTTGCTGCTTTGTCCTTGCGCTTTTTGGACGAAGCGGGCGGAGTATCCGACGGCATTTTATAATTACAACGCTTCCCAAAACTAACCTGGCACAGTCTAACCTTCTCTTTATAGTGCGTTTGTTAAATCTAGCACAAGAGCGACATCCAACAACGTCGTGCTCAGGCCCTAAACAAGGTATACACAAAGTATGGTAATCCCTATGAGGTATCTGTTTCCCACAAGAAATACAGTTATTCACTTTTTCTGACATCCGGTTAAATACTGAGGCAAGAAAAAACCAAAATATTCCCCAACGGGGTACTTAGCCAACTTTGATTCGGTCTGAAACTCCGACTTCAGAAAATTTCAGAACGCCAACCTGCACTCGCAAAACTGCTTCTGCATCGGACCATGCGGCAAAAAAGACTGAGGATATGACGTCGGTCATGCGCATTTGTACCCTGACGTCCTGACGTCAGACTAATGCGCCTTGACCGACGTCAGCCATATACTTTGGTATTCGGGCCGACTGGGACAGCGGATTACCCAAGTGTTAGGACTGCAGCAATGTGGTATGAAGAACATCGGCAGGCCGAGACGTCGTGGTCTGGGCCTAAGCAAGGTATACAGAAAGAGTGGAAATCCTTATGCGGTATTTGCTTCCCACATGAAATGCAATTATTAACTTTGTCTGACATCGGTCTGAGGCAAGAAAAGTTTCCCCAACGGGGTACTTAGCTTTCAAGACAACTTCGGCTGAAATACTTTCGTAAATCTCAGGAGCTGGCCGACCGGCACTTGCGAACTGCTTCTGCTTCGGGCACCGCGCGGCAAGAAAGACTGGAGAAAATGGCGTCGGCTGCCTCTTTTATACCCCTGCCGCACTGACGTCAGGGAAGAAGCGACGACAACCGACGCCAGACCTAGACTTTGGAATTCGGCCGACTGAGGACCTGCCTGACGGCAGGATAACCCATCTGTTATGAATGAGCTGTATATGCACGATGAGCATCTGTAAAGTATTCTGAAATAAGTCATAAGAAACTTCAAACAAATGCAACATCTTGCAACTTGGGAAGTGTAACTTGTAGGTAAGAAAAAATGGCAAATGTATTTTTTTAAAGGGCACTGATGGTCACTATGTGACTCTGAACTACATTCCTTCAAAACTGCTGCTAGCACTTAATTATGTGCTAATTAGCTGACTACTGACTAAACACATCTGTATTCACAAATTTCAAAATGTTTTTACTTTACTTAATTTAAGGTGGCAAGTAAAATAAAAGATGGAGATGCATCTGCAGCAGCTGGAAAGGCCACAGAAGTACCTCACAAAGAGGATTACTGGACTCAAACAAACGCCCTACACTGACAGTCTCAAAAAACTCCAGCTTTACCCTGTAGCATATCACCTACTCCGAGGTGATCTCTGCCTAACATATAAAGCTGTGTCAAACCCAGAGCTTTTAGACATGCTACACCTAAAGAAATCCCAATCCCTCCGAGCTACACGCTCTAGGGACCTAAACCTTGTCACCACAATAAACAGGACATGTGGGAGGGATAGATTCCTATCCCAGAGACTTCCCATACTCTGGAACAGGCTACCCATCTATGTCAAGCAAAGTTCTTCATTAGCACTCTTCAAGAAAAATCTTGATGAGTGGATGGGAAATAGGAAATACACCCCGGGGATCACGTCTGTGTCTCTGCTAGACAGTGGCACAGGAAAACAACTTTCTTGGGTGGCGTAAGCCAGGGAACCTTGTTGGCTAGGGTTACGTAGGCCCTTGGGCCGATAGCCTAGTACCTACCTATGAACCGCTAACCTTGAGAATTACATTACTTAAAACAGATCTCTAACTTGCAGAACACATCATCACTGCGGCTAAACCAGAGATCAGGACAATCAGGTTTTCAGACTAATGAAAAGCACAGTAGATCCCCCATTTTTGTGATACTCGCTCCAAACAAGGAAGGACCCTTGGCTGAGTGGGATAAACCAAGTAAACACATGTAATACAGAAGTACTGCTGCGATTACAAGTGATGAGAAATAGAACCCAAGTGTGTACTTTCACAAAAAAAAAATTAAACAATCGTCACAACACTAACAGTAAACTACTACATAGTCCCATAGTCTTCTTGCAGTCATACAGTGGGGACTGTTCTCACCCTGTTCTCACATGGAATGCATCACCTCATGTACATACCTACTCAGTAAATTATAATGGAAACGTGTCAAATCCCCAGTGGCTGCATTTTCTAGTAAAGAGCATCTGCAAGTGCCTAAACCCTCGTGCTACAATCATCATTGTATACAACTATTAAATTTGTTTGAATATCCTCAAAATTAATTTAAAAAAAATCCCTTTCTAACCAAATGTGCTCTTGGCCACTTCCTCCCCACATACAAGTGCATAAATCCACAATCACTCAAAACCATTTCTTTCACGGGTACGTAATAAACTGACCAATGTATACGCAAACAAACCATAGCAATACTGTTTAAGTACATTTTTTAAATTCCCAATCCACCTGCTGTGCTGTTCTACAACCTCCACTCCATATGAAGTTGTACAGGATGATGGCCAATCCTGTCACTGAAAACCACACTATCTATGAACATCCTTACAATCCTCCTTTTTTTATTTAAATACGTTTACACTTATCTCCCTAACACAAACACTTCATAGCACCTCTCCAATTAACAAGTAACTGTGAAAATATCTTTTCAAAAAGGAAGCTGCCTCAAAGAGGAACGCCTCACTGAAAGCAGTACCTACTGTAAAAACTGACAGAATGTACACCACAGGCAAGCAAGACATGTAGAAGACAGAACAACTGAGTGGTGGTGTCCACTGTGTGCTGCGTGTTATCAGAAGTGGGTGATATCTAAATGATGCTCATTGGTAATGTTGCTCTCTGAACTGTAATGAGAAGGGGGCAAAAAACTTTACATGAGGATGACTAGTACAAAAAAAGAAAAAAGAAGTAGGTGGTTTAAAGAAATGATGTGGGGGAAACCACGAATGATGTGAAGAAACCGGACAGTAAAAGCAGCAGGACAAAGAATAGTATGTACAAACATTATTACATCAACAGAAAATGAATAAGGGAGATGGAGGTGTAGCAGAAAAAAATGAGAGAGAGAGAGAGACACAAAGGAAGGCTGAGATGTTGAGGTGTTGAATGGCAGTGGGTGAATAAGAGGGGGATAAGGACAACAGAACTAACTAAACGTGAAAGCATATGGGAGGAGGTGTTGACTAACAGTGAGGAAAATAAGGGGACAGGAAAGCAGAGGTGCTGTCTGGGAGTAAGGGAATAAGAGGGGACAGGAAGGCAGAAGTGCTGACTATGAGTGAGAGAATAAGATGAGAGAGAGGAAGGCAGACGTGCTGTCAGGGAGGTGATAAGTACAGATGTTACAAAACAAGCCATTTCACAAATTCAGGAAGGACAAGCTCCAAGAATGGTATTAGTATGAAGGAGGAGTCTAAGGAAATTATGTGGAAAGCAGGGAAAATAATTACTGTAGGTAGGGGATTAAGATGTAGGACACAGAACATCATGGCTCAAAATGGCATTAATGCGGAGGACAAAATAAAATTTCAAGAGCAAAGCAATTTAACAGTAAGGGAAGGAAAGGAGAAGGAGCAGGTTTGGTCTTGCTGGAAACTCTGTCGGGGACGACAACAAATACAGCAAGTGTGGGTCAGTTAAAATTAGCCAAGAAAGAAAATAAATCATACTCAGTACATACAGACGAGTGAATGATGGACAAATAACATGAGGAAAAAACTGAACTGGGAATAAATAAGAAAACACAGGAGTTGGGGAAATGTACAATAGAGTGAGAAACTCAACAGCCTTTTCTAAGGTGTTGTCAACGCCATGTGCAGACATGGAATGGAAAGCAAAGGTGAATGCATAATTTCAATGTACGCCTGAATGGCTGGTTTACTGGAAAAAATTTAGGAAGTGGGGATATGACAAGGGGAGAAGCCTCCTGCCTGGAATTGCCTTGTTGTGGGTATAACAAAATGAAATGGCATGAAACAACCATTTGGAGATGCAGTCTGTTTTGATACAGGTTGTCTTTTTTTCTTACAGTCATAAGAAATTAATAATTGCTCAAAGATTCTGAAGGTTTTAGTTCTGTCAAGATATTCTAGTTGTCTGTGGCCATCCAAAGTATGAGGAATAGTCTCTTATTTATTGGTTCTGGAAAGAAGACAGGAAGACTGATAGCTTGACTTGGAGTAAACTCAGATACCACTACTTTAGACATAAATTAATGAGTAGTTCTCAAAGAAACCTTATATTTGTGAAATGAGATAAGGTTCACCCACCTTGAGAGCTTGTAACTCCGAAACTCTTCTTGCAGATGTCAGAACAATCAGTAAAACTGTAATGCTACTCAATGTTAGAAGTCTAAACCGCAAAATGCACTCTCTTGAGGCCCTCCCAAAAATGGAGAACATTGATATCTGTGCAGTAACTGAGACCTGGTTAAAGGCTCCAGAGAGCACCCCTGCAATACCAGGCTACAACTCTTACCACACATTTTGGCCACAAAACCAGGACTACACTAAAGGTGCAGGAGTGTCCATATTCACCAAGAATATTCACACCACCAGGCTAGCTGCTCAACACAATGCGTCTGAAATTCTCCAGGTGCAACTAACACTAGGTAAGACTGCAATCCAAATTGTAGCTTGCTATAGATCCCCCACCATGCCCCAAGATTCTCACTACACCTTTCTAAACATACTGGAAAATATTAAGATACAACCAAACCCCTAATACTGGGTGATTTCAACTACCCTGCCACTAATTGGGAAAACTACTCATGTACCAACAACTTTGCCCAACGTTCTTGGAATTCATAAATTCCAATGCCCTGGATCAACTAATCCATAGTACCACCAGGGGCTCCAATATCCTAGACCTGGTCATTACCAACATGGGAAATCGATGCTCCACACCTATGGTCACCCCCTCTTGTTGGTCAGGTCTGACCATAAGCTAATCACCCTTGACATCCACACCCCCCCCCCCCCCAAGTAAGGAAACCTCCGTAAAAAAATTCTCCAAAGCCAAATTCATGCTACTCAAGTCAGAAGTGACAAACATCATGACACCCATGCAGACGGAAACTGAAAGTTTGACTGCTGAATCCTACACTAAGGCACTGTACAAGCACACCTAGTCGTGCATGAATCGTGCCATCTCAAATAGAACCAAGACGCTCTCCTCCAAAAAAGGAAGCCAATCTGGCGATCCACTGCCAAACAAACTTTACAACAAAAGGAAGAAACTGTTGCAGAAAAGAGGAAAATCCTAGGATGCAAAAAAAAACCCTTACCAGCCTCAGTAAGAAGCTAAGATCCCTCATAAAATCCTCAAAAGCTAGTTACAGAAACAAAATTGCCAAAGATTCCAAAGACAACTACAAGGTATTCTATAGCTATGTCAATAATCTAAATGCCAATGCTCAGATCTGCTCTGAGCTACAACAGAATGGCATTAAATATACTGATCCCAAGGATATTGCCAATATCCTGGCAGATTGATTTAGTGCCAATTTCACCCCCCCCCCCTCACCTCCTAAAGGGCCCATCTCAATACCGAAAGATTGCCAAATTCTGGTAATAATGGCCACACAGGTAAAAACCACACTCTCCAAAGCTAAGAATACAACATCCATGGGACCAGACGACATCCCGGGCTGTGTACTACATGAACTACAAAATGAACTGGCACCTCACCTAAGTGTAATGTTTAATCATAGCCTCACCTCAGGCTTCGTGCCCACTGAGTGGCGCACAGCTACAGTTATCCCACTCCACAAGGGGGGATCCACCTTGGATCCTGGGAACTACCACTCCAGTCTGATCTGCAAGGCCATGGAAAGTATTATCATGGAACTTATAATCAAAGACATTGGCAACCTTCAGACACTGGACCCCACCCAGTTTGGGTTTGTGAAGGGAAGATCCTGTCTCCTGAACCTGACTGGACTTCTTTGAATCAGTCTCCAGAGCTGTGGATGAGGGTAAGGCGGTCCACACAGCCTATATGGACCTCGCCAAGGCCTTTGACACCATCCCCCACTCTGGAATTACAGATAAACTTATTAAGCTGGGCATTAATCCCTATGTCACTCGATGAGTTGCCAACTGGCTTACTGACAGAGCCCACATTGTAAAAGTAGCAGACTCCAAATCCAGCTCCAGACAAGTGGAGTACCTCAGGGTTCAGTCCTGGGACCGCTCGTTTGGCATATACTTCTCTGAAGTACAGGCCAACACTAAGGGACTCTGGCTAACAAAGTTCGGAGATGACTGCAAACTGGGAGCCATTACTGAATCCCCAAATGATGTGGATATTCTACAAAAGGGCCTTACAGAAACAGATGCTTGGTGCCAGAGCCATGGGCTCAAGCTCAATGCCAAGAAATGTATAGTTACCCCCTTTGGGGAAAAAACATGTACCCGTGAATTACCACATAGGTGGCAGTACACTAAACACCGAAAGAGTGATAAGAGACTTAGGGACACAGGTGGACAGTGGTCTCACCTTCGATAACCACATCGCCACAACAGTCAGGAAATCCTTCTATGTGGCACACCTCATCACTAAGGGCTTTTCATCCAGAAAAAAGGAGGTCATTGTCCCACTGTACTCATCCCACATTAGACCCATTATAGAATACAACACCCGTTTGGTATGTACCCCTCAACACATCTGCAACAACTGGAAAGGCCACAGAAATACCTCACTAAAAGAATCACAGGCCTAAAGCAGATGCCCTATGTTGACCGTCAAAAAACTCCAGCTATACTCTGTCGCATATCATCTACTCAGAGGCAATCTCTGCTTAACATACAAGGCCATGTCAAACCCAGAGCTGTTGGACATGCTACACTTAAAGAAATCCCAATCCCTCAGAGCCACATGCTCTAGGGATCTAAACTTTGTAATCACAATGAACAAAACATGCTGGAGGGATAGGTTCCTGACCCAGAGACTCCCCAGACTCTGGAATAGACTGCCCAAACATGTCATGCAGAGCGCCTCTTTGGCCCTCTTCAAAAGGAACCTTGACGATTGGATGGGAAATAGAAAATTCACCCCGGGATCACATCAGTCATCCTGCTAGACAGGGGTCCAGGGAAGTAAATATTGTGGGAAGAAATAGCCAGGGAATTGTTATGGCTAGGCTTGTATAGGCCCTAGGGCTGATAGCCTAGTACCAAACTATGAACCTATAAATCAGCTTGAAGGGTTGGTTCAAACTGAGCCACAGTTAATTTTTCTAAAACAAAGTTGTGACCCCAAGGAGAAGCCACTTGTTTTCTAGGTGGCCTGGTATGCAAGGTCCCGGTCCCTTTCAAAAACATTTTCACATGGGAATGCACTGAATGGGGAACATTCATGTGCAGTACACTGGCTGTCATGCACGTTATAGGCTGTAATAAATGAAGAGGAACAGGAATGGGTTCATGAAATTCCATTTGCAGCAAATCATATTTTTTCAGAAGCAGTGGAATATCATTACATTCCCATTAAAACAACTGCTTCACTCTGGATATGGTTTCAGAAAAGGAAAATTCTTCTAAGGGACTATCAGAAGAAATACTGTCCTCAGAATCAGAATCCTTTACCTAAGGAAAGAAATCAGAAGTTTTCCCCTCAAAATCATTTTCCCTTTTAATGAACTAACTGGGAATCTTCAGAAAAATAATTCATATTTCTCGTGTTACTGGTAAGATAAAAAGGAGGGTTAAGAACAAAAACTAAGTACAGATCTAAACTCAACAAATCACTCTTGTCCAAAGTAATAGAAATATGGGGAAGATAAATTCTTTTGACAGGGATTTCTTTAAAAGCAGACTCACTCCTGTCAAGCAAATCATCCCTAGGAACAGGCATCCTTATCAGGCTATGCACAGAGGCATTCCCTGCTCCTTCTGCCAGGACAAGTGTGAGTCTTCCTGCCCACAAAGGGCACTACCAAAAGCCACAGAGTTTCTAACTTCTGGTCCATGGTGGTTGAATAGACTATACCAGAGGGCGTGAAGTGAAAATATGAATGGCTGGAGGAACGAGAAATGGCCACAGCAGTCATTAATCTACTGCTGAAGCAAATTAATAGTCTGCTGAAGGGACAAATGCTTTTTGGAAATTTTCTTTTTTTTGTGTGTGTGGCTGGAAGTAAGAAAAGACTGGGGAACCAGTAGGCTGTTCTATGGTTAAAATAAAATAATGCCTATAAAGCCTGGGCAAGACTGTCTGAAATAGTCAGTAAAACAGATAAGCATTTAAAAAGTATTTTTCCACAAAAAACACAGGGAAAGGCACTTTAAACAATTACCTCAGCCCCCAAAAGTAAAAAGTCACACTTCACAAGAAAAAAAACTGTGACAAAGTTACATGACAGTCCATAATAGTCCAGGCCTTTCTGTGCTGTTTGCCTTAGTTTTGTATCACATGAGCCCCAGCTGTTTATTTGCATCTCTATACATTCCCCTTCATTGCTAATGTATCTCCCTACTCTAATCTGTGCACAAACTGGCAAGTCAATGTGAAGAACACCCCCAGCCTTAAGAAACTTTGCGGTCTCTTCTCTCCTTCACTTTACAGGTAGAGTTTATAGTACTACTCACCCCCTCTCTGAGGCCTTCACTGATAGTTTTCCAGTGCTTGCCTCTCTGGTTTGGCTGATTTCTTTGCATTGCACCTGGTTCACACCCTTTTTGCTAACTCAAACCCCCAATACTAAGTCTATATTAGATTCCTGCTGTTTATGAAGCCATCTTTAAATTACTGGTCTCCCATCAGGACACAAGTGCTCATCAGCAGTTGAATTCTGCTCATTGGTAAGCCATCAGATACTTACCTGGTGATCCACAGCTTGGAGGGGTTTAAGCCCTGTTCCATTTGCCCGTGCTATGCACGGGCTCACTTCGCGCCCCACCCTGCCCCCTAATCCCAACTGCCTCACTACATCTAGATTTATTCTAGGCGCTAACTGCTCCCAATAACCAGCAACCAATCAGAACAATACTGGTAACCTATCTTCTCTACCGCTCTCAGTACCCCACCCACTTCCAATCTAACTGCTCACCTGACACAGTCATGCTACCTAATGTGCTTACAACTCCTTACCTGTACTCTTCTTGCACACCTTACATCCTACCAGAACTCCATAACAGACACACCCACCACTATCACTGCACCCTTACTCTCACTTTTATCCATCACTCACCTACTAAAAGCACTTGTCATACCATCACAATCTCCATCCCAATACACCCACCATACTACCATTCACCTGTTGCATTCAAACAAAATATATCCCTAAAATATGATAGGTTGATTACCAGATTTATATAACTTATGTTTACTTCCCTATCTAAATTAGGCCTCAGTGGTGATATTAACCCTAACCCTGTCCTACCATTACCAACTCCTCACCTAAAAATCTGCCCAACAGCTGCTCCTTCTCGCAACTAACATCCAACAGAAAAGCCATCAGACGACCTGTTCAGGTGTCAAAATATCAAAAACACAACTAATAAAACCCATGACCTAAATGCCAACATAGTTTTATACTCTCTTGATACTCTCATCCTGACTGAAACCTGGCTCAAAAACCTCACATCAAAAGTGAGGAAATACTCCCAACAAGTTATAACATTCTTTGAGTAGACAGACTAATAAAGGGGGTGGTTTGGCTCTAATGTTTAAACACCACCTCAACATCCAGATCTAAACACATCTGCTCCCCTCATTGGAAATGAAGAAATCCTACATGCCAACCTCAAAATAAACCCAAATAAAACAATCAACATCATAGGATGCTATTTTCCACCTGGCCAAAACATCCCACCCCTGGAAAATCTCCTGAACTGGGATAACCATTCCCTACCCCAGGAAACCATAATCCTAGGTGATTTTAATATCAACTGGCTATCTTGTAGTAAATCACCCAGACCACCACCTAAACCTTCATGGTTTTTCCCAACTAATACAGTCACCTACCTGGATAAATAAAAACTCTAACATACTACTCTAGAATGGATATTAGTCAATAAAGACCCTCACTCATACTTAGCTGGCTGTCTATCAGACAGTCTCAGTGACCACACTCCAACATCCCTTCTGAGACGCCACTTAAATTGTGCTAAACCCATCATCTATAGGAAAATCCGAAATAGGGTAAACTTTAACCATCTCTACTTTATCTCATCCCTTCAAAAATGTGATTGGACACCACTAAAGTACCTAAATCTGAATGAAGCTGTCCACTTCTTCAATAGCACCTTCCTGAACACACATGCCCTCATAAGAAATGCCAGAGTCAAAACACAGTACTCTCCTTGGCTACAGAAAAGCACCAGGGCACTAATGAAAATGAGAGATAAGGCCTGGAAGCACTGGTGCATAACAAAACCCCCCTCCTCTAGACAGTCATTCCTAGAGTTGTGCAACAAGGTCAAAAAGCAAATAAAAGAAGATAAAACCCAATATTATCAGTCTGCCCTAAACTCCCCACATCACAACCCTAAGCAATTCTGGTCCACAACAAACTCCATTCTCCACCCAGGTAAAGTAGGAACCCCCCTCTCCACCTACCACTCCCCTTCCTCCAGCAGTATTGTTGACTCATTCAATAAATACTCCTGAAACCATTGTCTATGACTAAACAACACAACCTTCTACCCACCCTCCCTACATCAAAATCAAATACTCTGCCCACAGTCTTTTCTTTTTCATCAGTACCTACCTCCTATATATAAAAAAAAAACTTATGTTAAAACTTGCAGCTGACATTCTCCCCTCTGAATACCTAAAAACAGCAGCAGAAGCCCTAGCTTATCCAGTCTCTATCTTAATTAATTGGTCCTTATCAGAAAGCTATGTCCCCACACTGTGGAAAATATCCCACATCATTCCCCTCCACAAAGGTGGCTCCTCCACTGAACTTTCCAATTACCGTCCCATAGCCATCCTTTCTCCACTTTCCAAGATACTTGAGAAATGCATCCATTCTCAAGTCTTAGACTACCTCTTAGCTAATAACCTCCTCTCCAGTACCCAGCATGGCTTCAAGCCATACCACAGCACTTCCACCTTGCTCTCATTCACTAACACTATCCATCATAAAAATAATGGCCTATTCTCCCCTGCTGTATTTCTGGATCTATCCAAGGCTTTTGACATGGTCACATGAACTACTAATCTCTGTTCTCAATAACCTATCCTTTTCCCAATCAGCTACTGATTGGTTTCACAGCTATCTAACTGATCACCAATAATCAGTTGTCTGGCATAATGACCTCTCTCCTCGATTTCCTGTAACACTCTGCGGCTGCATTCTTGGTCTCCTACTATTATCACTCTTCACCAATAATCTATTCACAGCCACCAAGCATGCTTCTCTTATACAGTATGCAGATGACTCCACCCTCATCTGCTTAGCCCCAACTATACCTGAACTTCACAAGATCACACATGAAGCCTTTTCATCTGTAGAAAGCTGGTTATCTAATGCCCAGTTTTTACTCAACTGGAGGAAGACTAAACTCCTTATCTTTCAACCCACTAAATCTAACCCAATTATCCCCACTTTAATATTCTAGCCAAAGACAATACCGCCCATCTCCCCAACATAACACACCAAACTACTTGGTGTTGAGATTGATAAAGTACAGTTTTGCACCTACCATAAATGTAGATGTTCGAGTGTTGACACTGCTGCAGTCATTACACTTGGGTTATCCTGCCGTCAGGCGGTCCCGCAGTCGGCCAGAGTTCCAAAGTCTTGGTCCGGCGTCGGTTGCTGTCGCCTCCTCCCTGATGTCAGTGCGGCAGGGGTATATAAGATGCCGCTGACGCCATTTTCTTCAGTTTTTCTTGCCCCAGATGTCAGGTGCCCCCAAATAGGTAGGCAATTCAAATTGCTAGTGAACAATACAAAAGAAAAGCTAACAACCATTTTTAGGTTACTTCCCATAGGTAAAAAGGGTAGATGTCCTAGGTAAGTACCAGAAAGTTAGAGGGGAAGGAGGGAGGGTAAGCTGGACTGCAGCAGTGTCAACACTCGAACATCTACATTTATGGTAGGTACAAAACTGTACTATGTTCATCGTGTTACACTGCTGCAGTCATTACACTTGGGTGGAATCCCAAAGCTGAGGTAGGGAGGCGGGATCTATAAGGCATTAGGGGTGGCTATAAGGCCCTGCAGTACAGCAGTGGAGAAGCCAGCTCTGGACTTGGAGTATAAAGGCAAATGGTAATGTTTGGTGAAGGTATGCACAGAACTCCATGTTGCTGCTTCCAAAATATCCTTGGTAGGTACTCCTCTGAGGTAGGCAGTTGAAGTGGCTGTTGCCCTGGTGGAGTGAGATCTAATGCTGCTAGGTACAGGTTTCCCATGCTGGGTATAGCAGAAATGTATACAGTGTCCTATCCATTTTGAAATAGTCTGCTTTGAAATGTTTTTTCCTTGTGCTCCTGCAGCGTATGCTACCAATAATTGTTCAGATTTTCTGAAAGCTTTGGTTTTGTCCAAGTAGAAGCATAACTGTCTGTGAATGTCCAAAGAATGTAGCAATTTCTCCTCTTTGTTCTGTGGTTTTGGATAAAAAGTTGGCAAGTGAATAGTTTGGTTCAGAGCCACACTTGATACCACCTTTGGCATAAACGTAGGGTTAGTTCTTAAAGACACTCTGTCCTGGTGGAAGATGAGGAAAGGTTCCACTGCCATTAGTGCCTGTAATTCTTAAACTCTTCGTGATGATGTAATTGCCAGTAGCAGAGCAGTTTTCCAAGAAATGTATTTTATTTCTGCTGTGTTAGCTGGCTCAAAAGGAGGTAGAGTTCATTTTTCCAAAACAAAGTTGAGGTCCCAAGTTGGTGTAGGTGCTCTATGGGGCAGTCTTATGTTTTTAGCCCGTCTAAGGTACTGTTTGAGCAAAGGATTAGAAAAAATTGGTGGATCCGTGTTGTAACGAGCAGAGACAGCTGAGGCGTGGATCTTGATGGATGAAAAAGAGAGGCCCTTGTTCAGCATCTCAGTTAAGTATTGCAGTATCTGAGGAATGTTTGGGACAAGAGGGTCAAGGCTGTGCGCTTGGTTCCAGGCACAGAATCTCTTCCATTTATCCGAGTATGCTTTCCTGGTGCTAGGCCTTCTGGCCTCCAGAATGACATCCATAACAAATTTGGAGAGAGGCATTGCTTGCTTGACTAGGGAATTTTCCATGCAGCTAGGTTTAAAGGTCTTTAGCTGGCTGTGAAGTACCCGATTGTTGTGCTGTGTCAGCAACTCTGTGATTTGAGGCAAAATCCAGGGTGGTTCTTGTGCTAAGTTCTTTAAGATTGGGTACCAGTGCTGGCGTGGCCAGTCTGGTGCAATCTGAATCATTTTTGGCTCTTCCTGCCTGGCTTTTATGAGTACCTTTGGGAGGACAGGTAAAGGAAGGAAAGTGTATACTTGTAGGTTTTTCCAGTTGAATGAGAGGGCATCCACTTTCCATGCTTGTGGATGGTAGCTCCTTGTGCAGAATTTCTGTAATTGGCAGTTCTTTGTGGAAGCAAACAGATCTATGTCCGGGCTCCACCATTTTTGTGTTATCATTCTGAATATTTGTGGATTCAGTTTCCATTCGTGTGGGTCCACAATGTTTCTGCTTAGGTCGTCTGCCAGTGTATTTTTCTCTCCTGGCAGGAATTGTGCTTGCAGATGAACTTGGTAGTTTAGAGCTGTGTTCCACAAGGTCATGGCTTGTCTGCAGAGGGGGTAGGAGTGTGTGCCCCCTTGCTTGTTTATGTACCACATAACTGTGGTGTTGTCTCTGTCTTTAGTAGTAATTGTCCTGGATGCAGTAGGTCCTTGAAGGCTATATTAGCATTTTTACAGCTTGCATCTCTTTTTGATTAATGTGGAGATGTGTTTGCTCTGTGGGCCACTCGCTCTGGATACATCTTCCTGCCATGTGTGCGATCCAGGCATAATTCGATGCATCTGTTGTCAGTGTTTGCCTGGCTGTGGGTTGAGTGAAAGGCTGTCCCTTGTTGAGGTGACAAGCTTGTGCCCACCATCAAAACTCCTGTTGTAGGCAAGGAATTAGTGGTATAACTGTTTCCAAACTTTGACAGTGTTGAGACCATACGCTCTTTAGGTACCATTGTAATTTCCTCATATGCAGTCTGGCATATGGAATTAGTAGTATGCAAGATGCCATGTAGCCCAAGGCCTGCAGAATTTTTCTTGCAGGGAGTTGGGTCTTTGTTGCCATTAATTAAAAATATTGAGTCAATTGTCCTTGCTTGTGTGGCATGAGATAAGCCATGTGGGCCGTTGTGTTCAAGCTGGCACCCAAGAATATTATCTGTTGTGAGGGCACTAGTTTTGATTTCTTTTCGTTTACTGTGTACCCCAGGCAACTTAACTTTTTTACGTACGCCAGATGCTTTAGTAGAATGTCCTTGCTCTCTGCTTGAATTAGGCAGTCGTCCAGGTATGGATAAATTTGAATTCCTTTTTACCTGCAAAATGCAATTACTGGTGCCAGGCACTTTGTGAAGACCCTGGGCGCAGTAGATAAGCCAAAAGGCAGTGCAGAGAATTGATAGTGCATTGAACCAGCTAGAAAGCTGAGGTATCTTCTGCAGTTTTGTATGACAGGGACATGCAGGTATGCCTCTGAGGTCCAATGTCACGAGCCAAGCTTTCTTGCCCAGCATGGGAAGAAGCTGCTGTAGTGTCAACATCTTGAATTTCGGTATATCCAGGTAAGTGTTTAGTGTAGAAAGGTCCAGAATGGGTCTCCAGGCTTTGTCCTTTCTGGGAACCAGAAAGAGTCTTGAGTAAAATCCTTGTCCTTGTTCCTGTGGTGGTACCTTTTGAATAGCTCTCATGACCATTTGTGCTGTAATTTGTCTGAGCCTCTGCCCATTGATTTGGTGGCAGATTTGGCATTCCTTTTAGCCTTGGCAGGGTGTGAAAATGGAACCGGTAACCTTGAGATACAATGTTGAGAACCCATTTGTCTGTGGTGATGCAATGCCAGTTGTGATAGAAAAGTGTCAGCTTTCCTCCTAAGGGGCCAAGAGAGAACTGTTTGGCAGCTGTAGTGTAAAGTCATCGAGTCTGTTTTTTATAAGGTTGAGGCCTGTCTTCTCCTTCTTTCTGGCCTGGTGTGCCCCACTGTTGAGGCCTGTAAGGGCCTTGTGTCTGACCTCTTCCTCTTGGATGTCTGTATCTGCCCCTTTGAGGTCTGTCTAACTGGAAAGGACCAATTTTTTGTTGGCCAATTTCTGCTAAAACGAGGAGGCTGAACCTGTAAGAAATCTTTCACCGTTTGCATAGATTTTGCCTTATCCTCCATCTTCTTTAATACCTCCTCTGCCTTAACTCCGAACAGCACATCCCGTTGCAAAGGTGCATCCAATAATTTTACCTTAACATGATCTGGTAATGTATGTTCTTTTAACCAAGCATACCTTCTAATGACAGAGCCTGTAACTGCTGCTCTACAGGAGGCCTCTAAGGAGTCAAACCCACACTGCAAAGTATGTTTTCCCACTTGTTCAGCAGCATGCAATAAATCCTGCATTTCTTTTAAGTTAGGAGGCTCTGAATCTGGAAGCATCTTTTGTTTCAACTGAGACATCAAAAATTGCTGGTATTTTAGCATGTGAAATTGGCAATTCAAGGCTCTCATTGCTAAAGTTGCAGACGTATATACCTTCTTTCCCAATCTGTCTAAAGCTCTGGAATCTCTGTCAGAGGGAGCTGGGTTTTTTTGCTGATGAGGCCTTAATCCCTTTGGGTCCCTGAGAAATAGTTTCAGGGTCAGCAACAGGGCTTTTTTGTACAGAATTTTGTGAGAGTCAGGGACTCTGTAATATCTATCAGGTTTCACTGGGGCTGGGGGTAAGGAGTCAGGGTTCAAACTGGATTCAGTGTACACATCATCCACAATGTCTAGAACTGGTGGGATAGCAAGGGGTCTGTGTTGAGGCAATAAAAGGAAGTCTCTGAACCTTTTCTTGGATTCTGAGTAATCCTGACCTTCCCAATGGAAATGCTCCCTCATGGTATGTAAGGTCTCCCGAAAGGAGTAATCCTCAGGCGGTGAGGCTGACGGAATTGATTCCTCAGCATCAGAATCCTCATAAAGGGGTAAAGAATATCCTAGGTCCGAGGAAGAGTCAGAGGAAATGGACACCTGGTCAGAAGATTCACAGTCTGCATCCTGTCTGGGCCTTTTATCAGGAGGGGGATGGGACCCCCTGATCAGGGTGATTAGGCCCTCGGCCATTTTTAGCATTTGTCTCTCATCTGCTCTATTTATAGACCTATCTAAAGCTTTTGATATGGTCAACCATAGCTTACTTATCAGCACCCTAGAAGCCCAATCTCTTGCCCCACAAGCTATTCTTTGGTTTAAATCCTATCTAGAAAACTGACATCAAGCAGTGCTCTGGGACAATAATCTTTCTGCTCCCCTCCCTGTGAACACTGGAGTCCCTCAAGGCACTATCCTAGGCCCTCTTCTTTTTTCTATTTTTATTAATCTCTACACTGTTGTTCCACAAGCCTCTTGTATACAATACGCTGATGACTCTACCCTTATCTGCACTGCTAAGTCCTCATCCTCTCTCCAAACCCTTACTCAAACTGTATTTAACTCTGTTGAAAAGTGGTTTACTGATCAATGCCTCCACCTCAACCCCAAAAAAAACAAACTATTACTCTTCACTCCCACCGAAAAATCTCCACAGATCCACTTCACTATCACCTCCTATAATGGAACTTGTATTTCCCCTGATCCTACTGCACGACTTCTGGGCATAACCATTGATCATAACCTCAACTTTGATGACCATATCAATAATACTATTCAAACTATCAATAAAAAAATAGGCTCCCTGTAGAGAATCAAACCCTTCCTTACACAAATTGCTAGAACCACCATTGCCCAGACTCATCTTTCTTCTACCCTAATCTATGCTTCTGCCATCTATACCAATCTATCTAAGCACAATCTTACCAAGCTTGAAACTAGCTATAATAATATAGTCAGATTTGCCACTGGCTCCCCCTATAGAACCCACCATTGTCTCAATCTTAAACAACTTGGATGGTTAGAACTGCAAAACCAACTACGATACAATCAACTTGTGATAACACAAAAAATTCTGTACCACCCTACTAATACTCCTACCCTCTCTAACCTGATCTCCCTATACAAAAATCTTACAACACTACGCTCAGCTAGTAAGTTACTTATTGCCAACAATAAATCCAACAACAAAGCTGGTGACTCGCTCTTTACCAATGTCGTGGGCAGAATCTGGAACAACCTTCCTAAAACACTTAACTCTCTCTCATCTACTTCACTCTTTAAGAAACACCTCAAAGTTCATCTAAAAACACATTGGCTTTGTCCCTGCTCAAAGCCTGACTAAACATGCCGTATCCTCCTTTCTCTTCCCCTTTTCCCCAGCCTCCTGGGATACTGCCCAACAGTTTTTAATTATTATAAGGTAACTCTTTAACACTATTTATTCCAACCTACTCTCTTTTTTTTTTTTTTTTTTTTTTTTTTTTTTTTAACTATTGTTATGTAGAAATCTTCTCATACTTGGAGCTTTTCTCCCCGGGCCTCTACTGAAAATGGATATGTATCCAGCTAGACTAGCGTCAACAAATATAAAATAAATAAATTGTTCTTAGGCATGGAAGCCTGTCCTGGAGAGAGTTGTGTCTGTTTCTTTGCTTTTAAGGGGGGCTTAGACTTAACAGAGGGTTTAATGGTTAACTGGGTAGGCCTGAAAACACCCTCTGTAACTGTGGATTGCTCAGCTACTTCGATTTCCTCTGTAGGTTTAGGATCGGTAAGCTGAAGGCCTAGTGAGTCCGAAGGCCCAGCCAGCTCCACATGGGAGTCGGATGCAGTCTGTGGTTCTGTGGAAGCGGTCTTCAGGGGCTGCGTAGGCGCCTCGCTGAAAACCGGCGACCAGCCTAGAAGAGGCCTCGTTGTCAGTTTTGGGCCTCGGATGCCTGTCCTTATGCTTTTTATGCATTGCGGTCGTCGGAATTTCTGACGGTATGGTGTAATTGAATTTTCTACCAAAATAATGTCGGGCAAAATCGAACAGACGTTTAATAGTGCGCTTGTTAAACCTAGCACAAAACCGACAACCAGTGACGTGGTGGTCAGGGCCTAGGCATGGAATACAATAGGAGTGGAAATCCTTATGAGGTATTTGCTTCCCACAAGAAATACAGTTATTAACTTTTACTGACATTGGTCTGAGGCAAGAAAAAGTTTCCCCAATGGGGTACTTAGCTTTTTTAGAAGACTTCGGTTCTGGATTCGGAATGAAAATCTCAGGAGTCGGCCGACCGGCACTTGCGAACTGCTTCTGCTTCAGGCACCGCGCGGCAAGAAAGAAAATGGCGTCGGCTGCATCTTATATACCCTTGTCGCACTGACGTCAGGGAGGAGGCAACAGCAACCGATGCCGGACCAAGACTTTGGAACTCTGGCTGACTGCGGGACCGCCTGACGGCAGGATAACCCAAGTGTAATGACTGCAGCAGTGTAACACGATGAACATCCTCAGATTTGACACTCACATTTCTCTTACCATAAAAAAGGTTCACAAAAAATAGGTGCATTGCACACAAAAACAGTTCCTCACCAAGACAGACAGAATTTCTGCTGCCAATTCCCACCTAATTTCCACTTTACTCGACGCCTCTCCTATATTTACCTACCTTTGACAAACAGATCTAAACAAGCTCAAGGCTTGGTACAATAAAATTGCTAAGTTTGTCGCTGGTGCATCTTATCGCAGCCACCACTGTATCTTGACTGGCTTGAACTCCCTCAACTTCTTCACCTGAATCAACTCCCTCTTGCCTACAAACCATCCTCTTAAAATCCCATCCCTTCAAAACCATCTCCAGACCTACTGCTCCACTAGACTACTTTCCAGCAGCAAAAATCTACTTGTAGTGACCAAACCCAAGAACTCAGTGGGAGAAGCAGTATTCTCCCGTGTCATATCCAGGTTATGGAACAAAATAACCACATTACCTTCTTGCAATCATTTCAAGACTGCACTAAAAACTCACTTAAAAAGTCTCTGGTTATGCCCATGCACCAATCCCGACTAGTAACCCTTCTTTTTACCTCCCCTTCCTCTCCCCTAGCCACCCTGCCTCACACCATCTTATTGCATTCCTTCCTCTGCAAGCTCTGGCTCACCCATTACTTTCCCCTTCCCTCCTCACGCAATCTCTCAAACCTGCTATAAACTACCTCACTTCATCTCAACTCCAAATACCTATCCAAATGACTTGCACCTAGTTTCCTCTCACTACCACATATACTACTCTCTGTCTCCTCTCTTACTCCTCTATCTTCCCCCTTCCATCCCATTAGCCCTTTTAGCTTGTTCGTGTGGAGCATCTGCTTTATATCTGTTTGCGTTTAGTGCAATATCTGTATACACGATTTAGGTATAGGAGTTTAGTACAGTATCCGTTTGAGCTTAGTACTATCTGTATATACATCCTACCTTCTAGCTAGATATTGGTATATCTGTTCATTACTATGGTATGCATAGCTAATGTTTGCTGCAGTATGTATTATTTGTTAATGTATGTATATTCAATTGTTCTTCATGTACTCTGCTGCTTATTTATTTTTCTGTGAAGCTTTTCTCCCCGGGCCTCCGCTGAAAAAGGACCTGTATCCAGTGGGAATTTCCTGGTAAACAAATATAAACACATAAATAAATAAATAAAACACTTTCCCTTACTAAAAATAAGAAGTTATGTACCTACCATAACGTTCCATGTTAGTTGTCTTCTCTCGCCTTCTTTCTTGCTTGATGGGTTCGGAGCCGATCCCTCGGCTCCGACTCGGCACTTGCTAAGCTCGAGAGTCACTTTTACCAACTCGAGGCAGCCCCATATCCCATGATGCAAGGCGGTAAGTACCCAGATCTCGTTTGTTGACAAAGGGCAATAACACCAAGCATAAAATACTTCCCAAAGGAAGAAGAAACTTACAGATGGAAAAAGGACCAGGTCTGAATGGTCTTTAGCATAATAGTTTCTTATACAAGGTCTGTCCAGGCCAGGGGGAAGGAGGGAGGGTCGCAAGAAAGAAGGCAGAGAAGACAACTAACATGGAACGCTATGGTAGGTACATAACTTCTTAATGTTAAGTTGTCAATCTCGCCTTCATTCTTGCTTGATGGGACCGCGTCCCTAGCACCTCTATCCTGGGTGGCTCAATGGAACAAACTCTTGAGGACTGTAGAGCCAAAACTGGCTCTGTCCCTGGAGGCCAAGTCCAATTTGTAATGGGAAACAAAAGTGTGAGGAGTAGCCCAAGTGGCCGCTGCACAAATAGTGTCCAAAGGAAGTCTAGCTTGAAAAGCTGTAGAAGTAGCTAAACTCCTAGTTGAATGTGCTTTAGGTTTTGAGCACAGCTGTTTTCCCCTGAGCGTATAAATTTCAGTGATGACCGCAGAAAGCCATCTGGACAAAGTCACTTTAGAAACAGGAAGGCCTTTTTTATTATCCGCATAGGAAACAAAAAGTTGATCAGATTTTCTAAATTTTTTGTTCTGTCCAAATAATATCTAAGTTGACGATGGACATCAAGATAATGTAGCTTTTGTTCAGCTCTGTCTGAATAGTTAGGAAAAATACCGGAGATCAATGGATTGATTCAAATTGTTTTTTGAAGCGACCTTAGGTAAAAAGGTTGGGTTAGTTCTCAAAGATACTCTGTCTTTGTGAGAACCAAATAGGGGGGTCGAACCGAAAGAGCATGAAGTTCAGACACCCTCCTGGCAGATGTAATAGCCACTAGAAATAACGCTTTCCAAGAAAGATATTTCAGGGAACAAGAAACAGCTGGCTCGACGGGGAAGAATCAAGGATGTCAGCACTAAATTTAGATCCCACTGAGGAGGAGGATTCCTGATTGGAGGTTTTAGTAGGAAAATTCCCTTCAAGAAGGCCCTGCAGAGCCTATGGGACATAATATTATGATCTGCTATCCCGACATGAAAATTGGAAATAGCAGCCAATTGAACCCTGACTGTGGAAGAAGAGGAGCCTGCATGAAAAATCTCTGCTAAGAAGTCCAGAACTGCCTGAACAGGGGCAGTAAAGGATCAATATTTTGGGCCTTAGCCCAATAAGAGAAACGCTTCCATTTGCTTGTGTAAATCCTCCTGGTAGAGGATTTTAGTGAAGTTACTATGATGTCTCTAACTGGGTTAGAGATCAAAGGAAGCCTGGCTAAGGAAGGAAGTGGAGCAACCATGCTGTGAGGTTGAGAGAAGGGATTGACCGGTGCAGCTGACCGGATTGGTGAATCAGTAGATCTGGCACTGGGTCCAGATGCCACGGCTGCACCAAAAGGTGATGATGGAGGAACGGGAACCAAACTTGTCGAGGCCAGTAAGGAGCAATGAGAATCAATTTGGCTCTCACAACGGTAGCTTTCTGGATCACCTGAGGGATCAGAGGAAATGGAGGGAAGGCATAAAGAAGTCCCTGGGGCCAATCCTGGGTCAGAGCGCCTCTGGGGATGGCCTGATAGAGGGAAGAGGCTGAAGAAGTCTGGACATTTGCTGTTTTGGGGAGTAGCAAAAAGATCGCAACATGGACGACCCCATTCCAGAAAAATCTCTTCCGCTATAGATTGCTTGAGAGACCACTCGTGAGGCATGAGGATAGCTCTGCACAATCTGTCCGCTATAATGTTGGTTTTCCCAGGGATATGCGTTGCTACCAGAAACCGATGAGAGGAGATCGCCCATTGCCAAAGTCTGAGCGCTTCGACACAAGGGTAGGACTTGGTTCCGCCTGTTTGTTGATATACCAAACTACAGACATGTTGTCTGTGTGGACTGCAATTGTCCCTACGGGAAGAAAGTCGTTGAGGGCTTGCAACGTTAAAAGCACTGCTCTCATCTCCAGGACATTTATGTGCAGATGGTACTCTAACGGTTGCCACGCCCCATGAACCATCCTGCCCTGATAATGACCCCCACCCGATCAGGGAGGCATCCGTGGTGACAGTGGCTATCGGGACGGAGGTATAAAGCACCTGCCTTGGTGAACCTGAGACGATGTGATCCACCAAGCAAGATGCTCTTTGCATGTCTGTGTCACCAGAATCTGGTGACGCATTGGAAGTTGCTGGTATGACCACTGTGTGAACAGCATCCACTGAAGAAGGCGCATGTAGAATCGAGCCAGGGAAGAAGAGTAATGGCCGCAGCCATGAGACCTAATACCTTTAGAACCATTCTGGCCTGTATTTTCTTGCTGGCCAGAATGATCCTGACATGAGTCTGAATGTCTGAAACTCTTTGTTCTGTAAGGGTAGCTGACATCCGAACAGTGTTTAAGTTTGCGCCTATGAAGGTAATAGACTGGCAGGGCGATAAGGATGACTTTTCAAGTTGATTGAGATGCCCAAATGAGAACAAAGGTCTATTGTGTAATCCCTGGCTTGTATAAGCTGATGCCTGGTGGTGGCTGACAGGAGCCAGTCGTCGAGATACGGAAACACCTGGAATCCTTGACGGCTCAGGTGAGCCGTGACCACTGCCATGCATTTGGTGAACACTCTAGGGCTGTAGTGAGACCAAAGGGCAGGGCTCTGAACTGGAAATGACTGGACCCCAGCCGAAGCGGAGAAATCTCCTGGAGCGCCTGTGAATTTTGATGTGATAGTACGCATCCTGAAGATCTATTGAGCACATCCAGTTGTCCTTCTGTAAGAAGGGCAGAATTGACTGAAGAGTGACCATTCGAATCTTGTCTTCCTGACAGACTTGTTGAGTCTGCTGAGATCCAATATTGGTCTCCAGTCTCCCGCCTTTTGGGGACCAAAAAGAACCTTGAGTAGATTCCGGCTCTGAATGGTCTATTGTAACTGGCTGAATGGCTCTTTTGCAGTAGTTTTGATTTCTAACTCTGCAATGTCCCTTAGACCGGTGGTACATCTGGAAGGGAATTTGAGGGAAAGGACTTTCCTCGAAAGGAATTATGTAACCCTTGGATATGATCGACTGTACCCATCTGTCTTGAGTGAGGGAATGCCAGGCTTCTGGGTACAGTGATAATCTTCCCCGACTGCCTCCAAGGAGGGACAGCCGGGCAACACCTCAGGGATGCTGAAAGGGCTTGTCAGAGAGAGGCTCCCTGTTTCCCTGGTTCTTGGACCCTCTGCCTCTAGAGCGCGCTGTTATTGTTACCCCTCTGCCTCTAGGGGTAAACTGACCACGTGAATCCGGGCGTGACTCCTTGGGATTTACGGAACCACATCTTCCCACCCTTCTGTCCTTTGGGATAAGGCCTAGAAGGGGTGGAAAACGGACTCCAACAGCAGAAAGAGTCTTGCCGTCCTGCTCGCACCTGGTCAAGGTTTCCTTCACCTGAGGGCCAAACAAAGCTGACCCATCAAAGGGAGAATTTGTGAAGGACGCCTTAAAGGGATCCGCAAAATCACATAGCCGCATCCAGGCTTGGCGCCTAAGAGCCACACCTGTGCTCTGCGGCTCTACTCGCCCATCCGCAGCATAAGATATTAGCCGCATGGAGGAGTTTGCAATGGAATTGAGGGTTCCTAGCTGAGAAGCAATTTTTCTTGAGCCCCTGCAGCTGTAGGATCCTGAACTACTTCTCCCAGCTCCTTCAGGATATCCCTTTGGAGTCTGGTGAAGTGACATAGGTAATTCAGCTTAACGATAGCAAAGGTCGCTGAGGAAAACATCCGCCACTGCCTATCCATGGTCCTAGAGTCCTTATTAGGAGGATGGACGGCACGGAAGGATCTGCAAGTTCCTTTTGGTGGCCGCAGCCACCACCATGGCATCAGCGGGACACCCTTAGTAAGGAATTGTTTGTCGCCGGGCAGTGATAAATTTTGAAGGCCTCCTAGGGACTGGCTCTACAGAGTCAGGAGCTGCCCACGCCTTCGTGCAATCACCTGCATAAGGGGGTCGAAGGCGGAGATACCCAGGAGGTGGAGGGCCGAGATCCAAACGCCTCTAGGTATACTGACTCATCCTCAGAGGGATTGTTGGTGGGCCAGTTTCCCCTCTGTTTCAGAAGTTCTAGGATGTCTGAGAAGGAGACATCCTCAGAGGGGGATCTAGGGGATCCCTCTGACTCATCAAAGTCAGTATCCAAGTGACAGACTCGGGAGTCTACATGCTTCCTCTTACAAGTCCTCTTCCTAGGAGGATCTCCCGAAACATCAGGAGAATCCTCGGAAGAGGGGGAAATTCCCAATGGGGAAACCTGAGGCGGAGGATCTCTGGGTCCTGTAGCAAGAGAAGTGGCAGAGATGTCAACAGCTGCTATAGAGGGAGGAGCTACGGGAACAGACTGCTGACTGATACCAGTGGCCAGTACACTCTTCATCACCTCGAATGCTCCTCCCAGGCAGGTCCGAGAGAACCCGCTCCGAAGAGCTAGGAACTCCAGGGACCACCGAAAGGGAAGTCTCCGAGGCAGATGTCGGAGCCGAGCTCACCAAGGCCGAGGCTCCAAGGGGAAGAGCGGGTTCGGACAAGGGTCCGATGCCACTCACCCCCTCGGAGGAGACCATGGAAGCCCGACCACCGAATCCCTCTAAGGAAGGTCTCGAAGAGGAGATAAGAGTAGAGGCTGAAGGAACAGAAGGGGGTATCCGTCCTCCAGCCGTAGCAGTAACCAATCCCGAAGACTCCAACTCCAAGCTCTGGGGTAGAGTTGAAGGAGGAACTGTAACGGGTGTGGACCAACAGTCGCCTGTTGAGACGGACTGTGTAACATTTGGGCCAGTACCTGTGACTTGAGTAATCTACTGACCACTCTCTCTAGGTCATGATCTGACAACCTGGATGACCTTGAAGATCGGCTCCGATGGCTCCGTTCCGATAGAAGAGGTGAAGCCGAAGCCGAAAGTATCGCCCCAAAGGAAGGAGCCCTCGACCTCTCCCGGGAATGAGCCATCGGAGCCGATACAATAGATCCTGTCGGAGCCGACCTCTCGGAGCCGACAAGAAGCTCGATGTATCGGCTCCAGCCGGAGCCGATACAGCCACCAAAGTAACGGTGTCGGAGCCGATCGGAGCAGACACCGATGCCTGTGCCACATGGGTGTCGGAGCCGATCGGAGCCGACATTGAAGTGGTCAATACAGATTCGGCACAGATAGCCATCGGTGCCGAAGGCTTTGTCAAGCTAGAATCGGCTCCAGCCGGAGCCGATCTCGACTCAGTACGAGTCGGAGCCGAGGCCGCAGGCTTAGATACAGAAGCCTGGGCCTTGGGTTTTACTGATTTTGGTGGAGCCGACTTAGCCGGAGAGCCCTCCGGCTTAAGAAGGCCCCTAAGAATCAGTTTATTCCGTCTCTCCTGCAGGACTCTCTGGCTGAAGGAGTGACAAATAGCACAGGAGTCCTGCAGGTGAAGAGGGCCCAGACAATACAGGCAAGAAGTGTGACCGTCTGTCAGAGACATCTTCTGACAGCACGAGTCACACTTCTTAAAACCTGAGACCCTCTCCTTTGACATGGTGCTGAAAAAACACACACACACACACCAGTCAAAATTAAGTTAAATAAAATACCAAAAGGTATTCTATAAACCAACACACACACCCTAACAGGGGGGGGGATGGGATAGGGAAAAGATTGACTAACAAAAAATTAAAGGAGACAGGGAATTTCTGTCAGAAAAGGTACAAATTAAACTTAAAAACTATCAATAAAGGTTTTTGACTAAAAAGGGGCTTAAATATCACAAAAGTGAACAACTTACCAGGAGCTGGTAAAAAGAAGACCTCCTAAGCGAAGCGGCAAACGAGATCTGGGTACTTACCGCCTTGCATCATGGGATATGGGGCTGCCTCGAGCTGGTAAAAGTGACTCTCGAGCTTAGCAAGTGCCGAGTCGGAGCCGAGGGATCGGCTCCGAACCCATCAAGCAAGAATGAAGGCGAGATTGACAACTTAACATTTACTATTTTCACAAAAAAGTCAAGTTTTTGTCATAAAAACAGGAAGTGGAAGTATCCCCCCCCCCCCCGAATAGAACTCATCTACCCAAAACTAGAAAACTTGTTAGCTGACCTTCGATCCTCAGAAGTCTACAAGAGAAGCTGAGCATCCAAGTGCTACGGATTATGCAGAATGCTCCACATTTATGACGAGCGAAGCCACTGTTCCACAAGAATTTTGATTGGTTTGTGTACCACAATTACTGCCAATAGGCATTGTCGTATACAAACCAATACATAGCTCTGTTGCCCTTCTGTATTACACAGCATTGGCTGTGCGCCGCAGTTTTTGATTGGCTCGTAGACCGCATTTACAGCCAATTGTGAATGCTTTCTACGAGCCAATCAAGTAAAGAGTCTCAGGAGGACTGGAGCCTATGACAGCTCCCCAGTACTTGCCAATCACATTCCGGGAAACCTTTTCACGCCAAAATAATGGCTTGAAAAAAACTTCCAGGAATCAGGGATTTTACTTTTTAGGTCCAATATCTAGGAAAGAAGACTGAGAAGGAGCGGATTGAAGACATCAGGAGAAGGAAGGTGCGGGTTGAAGACATCAGAACTCATAAGTGGCCAGAACAGAAGGTGAGGTTTTATTTTGCTGCTGCTAAGACTACTGGGATCATCACAGTTTGTGCCATGGTCACCATGGTGAATTATTTGTGCTGCTGGAGACTTTGGCTAATTGCATATTGAGCTGGTGCTGTGTACCTAGGCAAATAAGTGCTTTAGCTGCAATGGCAAGCATTTTCTTTGAGAACTGGTGTGCTAGCACAGATCCTGTTATTCTAGCAACTTTCCATGTTTATAAGAGCAATGTTTATAGTGTCTGTACATTTGTGCTGCTTGTTTCTAGTAGGTTTCTGAAGTCTGCTAGAAACTGAGCCAATTGCATGCCAACACAGATGATGTTATAAACTTAAAATGTTGCTAGAATAACAGGAATATTTAGTTTCTCTGTTTTTGTACTGCTTGTCCCCCTAGGACTCTGAAGTCAAAGTAATTGAGCAATTGTGTGCCAACACAAATCCTATTATTCTAGCAATATTTCTAAGCTTCTAAAAGCAGTATTTAAAGTGTCTCTATGTTTGTGCTGCTTGTCCCCCTAGTACGCCTCGGAGAGCAATTGCCATTTATTCTAGCAATATTTCTACGTTTATAAGAGCAATATTCCCAAGGTTATAAGAGCAATATTTAAAGTGTCTCTAGTTTGTGCTGCATGTCCCCCTAGTAAGTCTCGGAGAGTAATTGCCATATTTTTTTTTGCAGAAACTGTATGCAAAGCCAGGTCCTGTTATTCTAGCAACTTTCTAAGCTTATAAGAGCAATATTTAGTGTCTCTATCTTTGTGCTGCTTATCCCCCCTAGCACGTCTCTGAAAGTAATTGCCATTTTTTTTTTTTTTTTTTTTTTTTTTTTTTTTAAGAGAAACTGAATGGAAAGACAGATCCTGTTAGTCTAGCAATATTTCTACATTTATAAGAGCAATATTTCTAAGGTTCTAGGAACAATATTTCAATATTTAAAGTGCCTCTATGTTTGCACTGCTTGTCCCCCTAGTACATCTCTGAAAATAGTTGCCTTTTTTTTTTGGGGGGGGGGGGGGGGACTGAATGCCAAGACAGATCTTGTTATTCTAGCAATATTTCCAAGGTTATAGGAAGCAATATTTAAACTGTCTCTGTTTGTGCTGCTTGTCCCCTAGTATGTCTGAAAGTAATTGCCTTTTTTTTTTTTTGGAGAAACAATGCCAAGACAGAGCTCGCTATTCTTGCAATATTTCTAAGTTTATAAGAGCAATGTTTCTAAGGTTATAAGAGCAATATTTAAAGTTTTGCTACGTTTGTGCTGCTTGTCCCCCTAGTATGTCTTGGAGAGTAATTGCCATTTTTTTTTTCAGAAACTGTACATCAAGCCAGGTCCTGTTCTAGCAACTTTCTAAGTTTATAAGAGCAATATTTTTGAAGTGTCTCTGTGTTTGTACTGCTTGTTCCCCCTAATACGTCTCTAAAAGTAATTGCCATTTTATGGGGGGGGGGGGAGTGAATGCCAAGACAGATCCTGTTATTCTAGCAATATTCTAAGTTTATAAGAGCAATATTTCTAAGGTTATAAAAGCTATACTTAAAGTGCCTCTGTGCTTTGTCCCCCTAGTACGTCTTGGAGAGTTAATTGCTATTTGTTTTGCAGAAACTGTATGCCAAGCCAGGTTGAGTTCTAGCAACTTTCTAAGTTTATAAGAGCAATATTTCAAGTGCGTCTGTCTTTGTACTGTTTGTCCCCTATTATGTTGGGCTTTGTCCAGATTTCCTGCATTAAGAGGTTGGTAGGTATGTCAGGATGGATGTCAAAAGTGAGTTACTTATAGTGAGATGCTTTAAAGTATCCGTTTTTGTTTTTTGGTAGAATTTTAAGAATGTAACTTGATCTTGCATTCTTTGGTCATAACCGTTGCAAGGCATGATGTCTTAAATGGCACGTTCTTGTAAAAGTACAGAGGGCCCTGGTTTTAAGTACCTTTTTTAGGCACCTTTGCCAGGCCCAGACCTGGCTGTAGGACAAGGGTAGAACACATCTAAAGTGATGAATGTAAAATGCAAGTAGTATTGTCATGATGTGTGTTGCAAATGCATTTGTTAAGCTGGGTGTGTTTATCCTTGGCATGGATTTGGAGATATAATCCAGGGTGCTTTGAGTACTGAATGTCATGAAAGTCATTCTTCCCTTCTGCAACAGTGGTTAGGTTGGTAACTGTGCAGAGGATTGAAAGGCATCATCAAAGCAAGGAAGTGAATCATGCAGGCTTTTATAGTAAACAAAAGGAGCAGAGATGAGCATGGTCAGGAAACTTCCAGTAATATGGGTAGGTTACAGCCCTATTGTCTCGTATGTTTGCTATTGAGGAGATTTTCTAATTGTACCTAGCAGTTTTGTAAACAGTGGTGTTAAACAATGACAAACACATGGGGCTATATTGCAGAAAGGAAAGACTGCCCAGATTACAATGAGGATAGGGATGTAGATACAGATCGCACCACAAAGAGAAGATGCACAATTTTTCAGCAAAGTTGGGAAAGGGCCTTTGAGTGGCTTTCTATGAGTAGGCACGGAGTGAAATATGCCTTCAGCAAGACTTGCAAAACGGATTTCACAATCCATCACAGGGCCGATATGATCTGCAATGACATGTCAACAGTGAGAAACACAGGCAAAATTGCAAGCATGCAGCTGGAAGATCTATGGTAGATTTCTTTGGACTTCAGAGTTTAGCAAGTAAGTGGTTGAGGCAGAGGTTGGTTTTGTCTCTCTCCTTGCTAAACACAACTTATTTGCAGCAGGAGAACACATCCTGAAATTTATGAAGTGTGGAGAGGATCTAGGTGTTCTCCGTAAAATGACATGTGGAGCAACGGAGGCATGCATTGCACGGGATGTTCTAGGGCCGCATTACCAGAATGATGCTGCAGCAGCCTGCCAGAAATCACCATTCTGTGTGTATATGGATCAAAGCACAGACATGGGAGATGACAAACCGTTAGTGATCCTTGTTGGTTACCTTGATGAAAAGGCAAGCAAAAATGTGATAAGGTTCCTTCATATGCCAGAATGTGTGTCGGGAACTGGACAAGCAATGCTTGATTCTTTAATGTCCACTCTGACAAAATTTAACATTCTAGTTTTCAATATTGTGGGCTTTTCTTCGGACAATGCTGCCTCAATGATTGGAAAACACAATTCTGTGCTGTCTCGTTTAAAGGAGGTGAAGCCCACGATTATAAACATGGGCCATCTCTGCCACTTGGCAGAGCTCTGCAGTAAGGCTGCTGTAAAAGCACTACATTCACCAGTTGAAGAACTTATATCAGATGTGTACTGCCATTTCAGTTCCAGTGCACAAAGACCACAAAAACTGCAAGAATTTGCTACACTGACCCCCCACCCCACCCCACCCCAGCCGCCCCCCACGATCATTAGACATGCACCTACTAGATGGCTCAGGCTTGGTAAGGTTATTAACAGAACCCTGGACATGTGGCCAGCTCTAAATTCATATTTTCCGTCTGCTGAGCCAAGGTCTGCTAAGACTGCCTTAATTTCTAAAAACCTGCAGAGTCATGAAGTGCATATGATTTTTATGTTTCTTAAGTATGCACTGGAACCCTTACTGGAGTTCAACATATAGCTTCAGAGCCGAGAAAGTCAGCTAACACTGCATGCCACTATGCATAAACTCCTGCAGCAGTACGTTGGCAGACTCATCAGATCTGCAGCTGCTGTCAGACTAATCAAACACAGTAATGTGTCAAGTGTTGACTGACCGTAGTTGTGTTCTGCCTAACAGTGAACTGCGTATTGGCTATGAAGTCAAGCAGTACATGAACAGCCTTGAGGCGGATATTGCTGGCACAGTCATTGAATTTAACTTTTATTAAAAAGTTACAGCTTTTTATGCTGCAGTGCTGTAGAAAATGCTGAAAATTTTCCCATGCAGGATCACTTACTGAAAGATGCTGCATTAGTTATTAATCCAGCCAAAAAATTGGACATTTCTTCAGGACTTGTCAGGGATGTTGGCTTCCGTCTGGGTGCGTGTGAAAATGATGTTGAGGTTGAACAATTAATTGATGAGTTTACCCAATATCAGATCGAGGACATGGGGAATCTGACAGGCCCAGTAGATGGGCCCCACTCATGTGTGTCAAAGTACTGGCCACACCTTCTGAGGGACCTTTGCACTAAAGGGAAACTGCCACTCTTTAAGCAGCTGATGATGAGTCGACCTTGCTTGCCACACTAATGCACAAGCAGAAAGAGCATTTAGCATGGTGCGGAAAGTGAAAACTGAACTGCGTCAGTCTTGGAGTCTAAAAACATTGAACTCTTTGTTGGCAGTTAAAATGAATGAAGAACTGGACTGCTGTGATGTTAAGCTGCCAAAACATGTGTTGGACAGAAGCCTTCTAGCTCATCAGTGGGAGTGGTAAGCATTAGGTAGCCTATCTACCACAAGAGGAGTGGTTCCTGGCCCAGAAATTGTAGCTATTGGCCATTTGGGCAGTTTTTCTCTCTCTCTCTTTCAACTTTCTGGTTTAAAAGCCACACTTGCACTTGTTTCCCACCTTTCCTGTAACTAGCCTAGTCCAGATACAGAGTTGCTGTATCCAGGACTGTTGGCAAGCTTCTGAGCCCTGCAAGCTTTTCTGTGTTGGAGAAAAGCCTTCTAGCTTATCAGTGGGAGTGGGAAGCACTAGGTAGCCTGTCTACCACAAGAGAAGTGGTTCTTGGCCCAGAAATTGTAGTTTATTGACCATTTGGGCAGTCTGTTCATCTCTTTCAACTTTCTGGTTTAAAAGACCACATCTGTGCTTGTTTCCTCATCTTTCCTTTAACTAACCTACTGGGAAGCACTAGAAAGCCTTAAACTGATACAAGTCTTCTAGCTTAGATAAGAGACTTTGGAGTGATTAAGTATCAGTTTTCTGTATTTTCTTGCTGTACTTAATTGTTTTCTGCCTAAACGCCGATTTTCCAGAGTTTATTGTGATTTAAAAGCTTTTTTTTCCCACATATTGTACTTATTTGACTGCCTGCACTTTTAAAAAATCATTTTTTGTTTAAATAGTTTAACTGTTGTAGGCTACACACTAAAGTGCGATAGCCTTTTCTGATCGTTTGTAGTCATTTAAAGCTGTTTTAAGTGTATTTTTTTACTGTTTTTCCCTTATCTTTTCAAAAATACAAAAACATTCCTTGTTTCCTGCCTTTCTCAGCTAGTACAGCCCAGTTTTCAGGCTAGTGCTGAATTCAGGGCTGTGTTACAAGTTTGAGTTGCCCATACCTTACTTGGATAGAAGAAAGTTTCTCTGTTCACCTGTGAGAAAGGGGAGCTTTGAGAAGCCTATCTGTCCCAGGAGGAGTGGTTCCAGCCCAGAGGATAGTAGTTTATTGGCCATTTTGGGCTAATTTCTCTCTCTCTTTCACTTCCCTGCTATAAAAATCACGTTTGCACAGTTTTGTGTGCCGGGCAGCACCGGTTAGCTAGGGTTAAATCATTCCCGGCTCCACTAAGTCTCCGCTTCAGTTTTTCCCTTGAAATTAGTCTAACTCTCAACCTAAGCACTCAAAAAGCATCCTACAGCCCAGCACTTGCTCAGACCTAATAGCAAGCACTAATATACCCTAACACTTGATTGCCCAGCAGGGCAAGGCTCTTTATTCACCCCTCACCAACCAAGCGACTAAGCAGCTCACCCTACTGTTCAGGCATGACCAAAGGGCAATTTCAGGTGTACTCTCCAGTCCAGCTGGTAAATCTGGGTATCCTGAGGCAATGTTACAACTTCCTCATGTACACAGACAACACTCTCCTCCTACCACAAAACACTAACATATGCGAGAGATGCAATTATGCCAAACTGGAGGCTAAGCTTTCTCCACCCAAGACTGGAACAGACAGTCAAGAGCAGAAGGTTAACACTTGCACCACACCTCTAGCCACACACAGACCTACTAAACCAGCACTGGCAAAAAACACACAAATACACAAAATTATACTCGGAGGCTCTAAATAAAAACCTGCAAAAGCATCAGAGACCTCCCAAAGCAGACACCCAAACAACCTGCACCTCCCGTCACAAACCAGACAACACAAAGCACAAAATCAGTGTGCCGCACAATCATAGCCATTAAGGCGAAACAATATACCTAACACACTAGTAATAGGTGACTCTATAGTCAGGCACACTGATGTCCCACTCACTAGGCAGGACAAGCAGAAGGTTACTGTTAGCTGCCTGTCGGGAGCCAGAATCTGCCACATAACACAAGCACTCAAGTCACTCTAGAACAAGTATAAATATGACTCTGTCATTGTTCATGTTGGTGTGAATGACCTGAGATGTACCTCCATGGACTACATGAAGAGAGACATGGAAGAGCTCTCTGATCATGTAGCCCAGGCTGGTATGATCCTGAGTAGCATCCTGCCCTCACCAAGAATGATACCTCAGTATAAAGAAAAAATGATCAATTTCAACAATTGGCTAAGCTTCTGGTGTCATTCAAAGGGGATCCAGTGTTTGTCAGCCTGGGACAACATGCTCGACAAGCCACGTTGCTTCGCAAGAGACGGCTTGCACCGGTCACCCCTAGGCTTTCAAATAATGGCCAAGGCTCTTGCCCCCATAGTGCCTTTTTTAGGCAAGGCTCAAAAGTCAAACCCACCTCCGTAAACAGCACAATTAACAAAAAACTGAGATTTATGCTACTCAACGCCAGGAGTTTAAATCTCAAAATGCACACACACAAAGCACTCCTCAGTATGGAGAAAGCCATCTGTGCAGCAACTGAAACCTGGTTCAAGGCTCAAGAGAGCACCTCAGCACTACCGGGCCACAACTCATGCCACACGTTTCGGCCACAGAACATGGACCGAAACACAAAAGGAGGGGGTGTATCCATATTCATGAAGGATACCTACACCTCCAGGTTAGTGGCGCAGCATACCACCTTCTGAGATCATCCATGTACAACTAACATCGGGCAAATCTGCAATGCAAATTGTGGCCTGCTACAGATCACCCTCCATGACCCAGGATCACCACTCCACCTTTCTGGAGACGCTGGAAAACATGAAGGTCCTACCAAACACCCTGATATTGGGCGATTTCAATTACCCTACCATTAACTGGAAAAACTACTAGAGTATAAACTCCCAGGCCCAGCACTTCCTGGAATTCATCAACTCAAATGCCCTAGATCAGCTGGTAAACTCCCCTACCAAAGGTGAAAACATACTGGACCTGGTCATCACCAACAAGGGCGACAGGTGTTCCACACTGGAGGTCAACCCGTCACTGGTTAGATCAGACCATAAACTAATCATTCTGATGTCCACACCCCACCACCACCCCCAACTAAGGAAACCACAGTAAAAAAAACTTTTCTAAAGCAAACTTCACCTTACTTAAGACAGAGGCGGTACGTTTCACAGCCCCCACGCTAAAGGATAACGCTGCCCAAGATGCAGAAACCTTTACAAATGCACTCTATGAGCACCTACAAGGATGCATGGATCATGCCATCCCTAGCAAAACCAAGACTCACTCCTCTAAGAGAAGGAAACCAGTCTGGTGGACCCCTGCCATAAACAGGCTATCCAATATGAGGAAGAAACTAGTTCAGAAAAAAAGCAAATCCCAAGAAGGAAAAACATCCCTGATCAGTATCAGTAAGAAACTCAGGTCCCTCAAAAAATCATCCAAGGCTAACTTCGTAAGAAAAATAGCCAAGGATTCAAAAGATAACCACAAAGCCTTCTTTAGCTATGCTAAGAATCTAAGTGGCAACTCGCAAATATACACTGAACTAGTGCAAAACAGCACAAAATATAATAAACCTACTGATATTGCCAACATCCTGGCAGATAGATTCAGTGCAAACTTCACCACCCTCTCACCCCCAAAGGGCACACAATACCGGAAAAGTGTAGTGTCCCAGAAATCACAGACGCACAGGTGAAAAAGTACAGTTTTGTACCTACCATAAATGTAGATGTTCGAGTGCTAATACAGCTGCAGTCATAACTGATGGGTTCTCCTGCTGTCAGGCGGGTCCTCGGTCGTCCGAATTCCAAAGTCCAGGTCCGGCATCGGTTGTCGTCGCTTCTTCCCTGACGTCAGTGCGACAGGGGTATAAAAGAACCAGCCGACGCCATTTTCTTCAGTTTTTCTTGCCCCAGATGTCAGGTGCCCCCAGAAGGAAGGCAATACATAAATTTGTGTAATAAAGCAGTGCAATATAATCAAAATACAGTAGTTTGCAAGCAAATACACCATAAATGAATACCCCAATCAGGTTGTATGAGGATGTGTTAGCCTATAGGCCTGTCCCAAGAGGGGAAGGAGGGAGGGAAACCTGGACTGCAGCTGTATTAGCACTCGAACATCTACATTTATGGTAGGTACAAAACTGTACTATGTTCATCGTGCATACAGCTGCAGTCATAACTGATGGGTAGAATCCCAAAGCTAAGAAAGGGGTGGTAGGCACTAGGTGGAACTAGGAGGAGCCAGGATGCCCTGCAAAACTGCAGTGGCAAAGCCTGCTCTAGTTTTGGAGTATAATGGTAGGTGGTAGTGCTTGGAGAAGGTATGCACAGAACTCCAAGTGGCTGCTTCTAGAATATCTTTGGTAGGAACTCCTCTGAGGAAAGCTGCAGAGGTAGCTGTGGCCCTTGTGGAGTGAGATCTGATGCCTGTAGGTACAGTTTTGCCATGAAAGGAATAGCAAAAGTGTATGCAGTGGGCTATCCATTTTGGGATTGTCTGTTTCGAAATTTGCTTTCCTTGAGCTCCTACAGCATAGGACACAAAGAGCTGTTCTGATTTTCTGAAAGGCTTTGTTCTGTCCAGATAATAACGTAGTTGTCTGTGGATGTCCAAGGAATGTAGTAATCTCTCCCCTTTGTTTTGAGGATTAGGATAAAAGGTAGGCAAGTATATGGCCTGATTCAAAGCTACCCTGGATACCACTTTAGGCATAAAAGACGGGTTGGTTCGTAAGGAAACTCTGTCCTGATGGAAGATGATAAAAGGCTGCACAGCCATTAGAGCTTGTAGTTCTGAAACTCTACGAGCTGAGGTAATAGCCAGAAGGAAAGCTGTTTTCCAGGACAAATATTGCAAATCTGATGAGGCAGCTGGCTCAAAGGGAGGCAAGGTCAGTTTTTCCAGAATGAAATTGAGATCCCAAGCAGGTATTGGTTGTTTTCTTGGGGGTCTTAGATTCTTAGCCCCTCTGAGGAACTGTCTTAAGAGAGGGTGAGAGAATAAGGGTGGATCAGTGTTGTATTCTGCAGAAATGGCTGAGGCATGGATTTTGATGGAGGAGAATGAAAGTCCACAGCTTAGCAGCTCAGCTAAATACTGTAGTATTTGAGGTAAATTCAGTTTTCCAGGATCCTGGCCCTTTTTCTCATTCCAGACACAAAACCGTTTCCATTTTGCGGAGTAAGCTTTTCTTGTTGACAGCCTTCTGGCCTCCAAAATGACATCCTGTACCTCCTTGGAGAGTAGGGTCTGTTGTGATGCTAAGGAATCTTCCATACGGCTAGATTGAGTGTTTTTAGCTGGCTGTGAAGAGTTTTGAAGCTGTGCTGAGTCAGAAGAAGAGGCATTAGAGGCAGGGTCCATGGTGGGGAATGCGTCAGGCTCCTCAGGAGTGGGTACCATCGTTGTCTTGGCCAGTCCAGAGCAATGAGAATCATCTTTGGTCTGTCTGCTCTGGTTTTCAATAGAACTTTGGGCAGCAGAGGAAGAGGTGGGAAGGCATAAACTGTCATCGATGTCTAACTGAAAGAGAGAGCGTCCACTCTCCAGGCCTTTGGATGGAAAATCCTTGAGCAGAATTTTGTCAATTGGTGATTTTTGTGGGAGGCAAAGAGATCTATGTCTGGCCTTCCCCATGCTTGGATTATTTCTGTAAAAACTTTTGGATGCAACGTCCATTCGTGTGGATCTGTCATATTTCTGCTTAGGTTGTCTGCCAGCGTGTTTTCCTTGCCTGGCAAGTACTGTGCTTGTAGTTCGATGTGTAAGTCCATGGCCACGTTCCAAAGTGACATGGCCAGCCTGCATAGGGGGTATGAATGTGTTCCTCCCTGTTTGTTTATGTACCACATAACTGTGGTGTTGTCCGTTCTTATCAATAGTTGACCTGCTTGCAGAAGGTCCTTGAAAGCTATAATAGCATTTATTACTGCTAGCATTTCCTTTTGATTGATGTGAAGATGCTTTTCTTTTTGGGACCATTTGCCCTGAATGCACCGATCTGTCATGTGCGCCCCCCAAGCGTAGTCCGAGGCGTCTGTTGTGATGACTTGATTTGCTTGAGGCTTGCTGAATGGAAGACCTGTGTTTGTTTGGCATACTTGAGCCCACCACAGAAATTCCTTTTGCAGACATGGAATTAGTGGTATTATTGTTTCCAAACTGTGGCTGTGTTGAGACCATATGTTTTTCAGGTACCATTGAAGTTTCCTCATATGCAGCTTTGCACATGGGATTAGTAAGATGCAAGATGCCATGAATCCCAGAGCCTGCAGGATTTTCCTTGCAGTCAGCCTGGTACAGTTTGCTAGTGTTCTGAAGTATTGAGTTAGTTGCCCCTGCTTCTCTGGCGTGAGGTAGGCCATCTGGGTGTTTGTGTCCAAGTTGGCACCCAGGAAAATTATCTTCCGAGAGGGTATTAGCCTTGATTTCTTTTTGTTGACTGTGTATCCCAGAGAGCTCAACAACATTATTACATAAGCCAGATGTTTCAGAAAGAATGTGCTTGCTGTCCCTTGAATTCTGCAGTAGGCAATTACTGATGCCAGGCATTTCGTGAATACTCTGGGCGCAGTAGATAAGCCAAAGGGCAATGCAGAGAATTGATAATGGGTTGAACCTGCAAGAAATCTGAGGTATCTTCTGCAATTTTGTCTGATTGTGACATGCAGGTATGCCTCCTTGAGGTCCAATGTTACCAGCCAAGACTCCTTGCCCAGCATGGGAAGAAGTTGCTGTAGAGTGAGCATCTTGAATTTTGGTACGAGTAGAAATGTGTTTAGGATGGACAGGTCCATAATAGGTCTCCAATCTTTTCCCTTCCTTGGTACCAGGAATAGCCTGGAATAAAAACCTTGACCTTGTTCGTGCGTAGGTACCTCTTGAATAGCTTTCATGTCTATGAGATCTGTAATTTGCCTTTGTGCCTCTGCCCTTTGATTGTGTGGCAGGTTTGGCATGCCTCTCATTTTTGGAAGGGTGTGAAAATGGAATTTGTATCCTCTGTTTATAATGTCCAGGATCCATTTGTCTTTTGTGACAACATGCCAATTCTTTGAAAATAATGCCAGCTTTCCTCCTAAGGGGGCTGTCATTTGAGTCTTGCTTGGCATGCAAAGGGGAAAGTCATTGGGCTTGCTTTCTGAATGATTGCGAGTTATCCTCACCACCTCTTTGTGTAGGAGCTTGCCATGGTCTGCCTCTAAACGATCCTTGGGATTGTCCTCTGCCCCTCGGGCGCCTGTATCTGCCTCTTTGGGGTCTGTCCATGGCTGGAAAGGACCAATTTTTCGAAGTCCAATTTCTACTGAAACGTGGGGGTTGTACCTGTAGAAAATGTTTCACAGTTTGCATTGATTTAGCCTTTTCCTCCATTTTCCTTAATACCTCCTTAGCATTAGCACCAAATAATACATCCTTTTGAAGAGGGGCATCTAGTAATTTAGCTTTGACATGATCAGGCAAGGTTTGTTCCTTGAGCCAGGCATGTCTACGTATGACTGATCCTGTAACAGCAGCTCTACATGAGGCCTCTAGAGCATCAAAACCACATTGTAAGGTATGCTTACCCACTTGTTCTGCACTATGCATCAAATCCTGCAACTCCTTCAAGTCTGGTTGTTCAGGTTGTGACATTTTACTTTTCAATTGTGATAACAAAAACTGTTGGTATTTTAGCATATGGAGCTGACAGTTTAAGGCCCTCATGGTTAAGGTAGCCGAGGTATATACCTTTTTTCCCCACCTTTCTAAGGATCTGGAATCTCTCGGAAGGTAAAGGATTTTTAGCAGTGGAGGCCTTAATTCCCTTGGGGCCCTGTGAGATGGTTTCTGGGTCAGCAGCATGGCTTTTGTATAGAAATTGGTGTGAGTCAGGAACCCTGTAGTACCTGTCAGGCTTAACTGGAGCTGGAGGCAGAGAGTCCGGGTTAAGGCAGGCCTCCGAGTAAACATCATCTAGGATGTCCAAGACCGGAGGTATAGCCAGAGGCCTGTGCTGAGGCAGTAAGAGAAATTCCCTAAGCCTTTTCTTGGAATCTGAATAATCTTGGCCTTCCCAGTGGAAGTGTTCCCTTAAAGTATGCAAAGTTTCCCCAAATGAGTAATCCTCTGGGGGGATACAGAAGTAATGGACTCCTCCACATCAGAGTCTTCAAAAGGGGAGTAAGAATGTTCCTGATCATCAGAGTGCTCTGAAATAATGGAGCCCTGATCAGAAGAGGGGGATTCTTCCTCCACTCTGGGCCTTTTGTCCGGTGGGGGTTGAGAACCCCTGATAAGAGTAATTAAATCCTCAGCCATTTTAAGCATCTGATTTTTAGGCATGGGGCCTGGAGAAAGGCCCTGTGTAGCTTGTCTCTTAGAGTGCATGGCTGCTTTAGACTTAGTGAAAGCCTTGATGGAGAAAGAAGAGGAAGGTCTGAAGACACCTTGATTGGAGGTAGACCTGTCCACATTTTGAGGTTCAACGCCAAGAGTGGCTTCGGTATCTGTAGTCGGGGTGTGGGCCGAGGAGCCTGCGACTTCGGGCACAGGAAACACCGCCAATTAAGTGTCGTCGGTAGTCAGGGGCTGCGTAGGTGCCTCGCTGAGAACCGGACCACGTGTAGTCGGCTTTGGCGTGGTATCGGTAGAGGCCGTGGACCTTGTGTGTCGGTCCTTATCTTTGCGTTTTTTAGACAAAACTGTAGTCGGAGTATCCGATGACATAATATAGTTAAATGTTTTTCCAAAATAATGCTGGGCGAACTCCGCCCGACGCTTAATGGTGCGTTTGTTGAAAGTAGCACAAAAACGACACACCGAGACGTCGTGGTCTGGGCCTAAACAAGGTATACAGAGGGAATGGAAATCCTTATGCGGTATTTGCTTCCCACATGAAATACAATTATTAACTTTGTCTGACATCGGTCTGAGGCAAGAAAAGTTTCCCCAACGGGGTACTTAGCTTTCAAGAAGACTTCGGTTTCAAAATTTTCGTAATTTCAGAAGCTGGCCGACCGGCACTTGCGAACTACTTCTGCTTCGGGCACCGCGCAGCAAGAAAGACGGAAGAAAATGGCTTTGGCTGGTTCTTTTATACCCCTGTCGCACTGACGTCAGGGAAGAAGCTACGACAACCGACGCCGGACCTAGACTTTGGAATTCGGCCAACCGAGGACCCGCCTGACGGCAGGAGAACCCATCAGTTATGACTGCAGCTGTATGCACGATGAACATCAGCCCTTTCAAAAGCCAAAGACACAGTGTCAATGGGGCCAGATGGTGTCTCAGGCTGCTTCTAATGAACTACAGAACAAACTAACCCCCCCCCCCCCCACCTAAACACACTGTTCAACCTCAGCCTCTCCACAGGCTACATGCCCATAGAATGGCGCACAGCAACGGTTATTCCACTCCACAAAGGAGGGGTCACAACTGACCCTGGTAACTATCGCCCCACAAGCCTGACTATCCTGGTCTGCAAGCTATGGAGCGCATCATCATGGAACTCATTAACAAAGACATTGGGAGCCTCCAAACACTTGACCTGACCCAGTTCAGCTTTAAGGGCAGATCATGCCTACTAAAACTGGTTGACTTCTTCGAGACAGTCACCAAGGCCATAGACGAGGGAAAGGTGGTTCACACAGCCTACCTTGACCTCGCCAAGGCTTTCGACACCATTCCCCACTCGGGTATTACAGATAAACCCCTACATCACGAGATGGGTTGCCACCTGGCTTACAGACAGAATTCACACGGTAAGAATAGAGGGCTCCAGGTCAGACTCTAAACCAGTCACAAGTGGTGTCCCACAAGGCTCGGTCCTGAGACCCCTACTGTTCAGCATATACTTCTCAGAAGTACAGGCAAACACAGGAGGACTATGGCTAACCAAGTTTGCCGATGACTGCAGACTGGGAGCCATAATTGACTCTCCGGCTGACACGGACATCCTCCAAAAGGGCCTTACTGAGATGGACACATGGTGTCAAAAGTCATGGTGTCAAGCTAAATGCCAAAAAATGCATAGTCATTCCATTTGGGAAAAACAAAACACCCACGAATTACCACATAGGTGGCGGCCCCCTTAATACAGAAGAGGTAATAAGAGATCTGGGGACCCAGGTAGATAGTAATCTCTCCTTTGACAATCATATCGACAAAGTAGTTAGGAAATCCTTCTATGTGGCCCATCTAATTACGAAAGGGTTCGCATCTAGAAATAAAGAGGTTATAGTGCCCCTCTACTCATCACTCATCAGACCCATCAAAGTACAATGCCCCATTTGGGATGTACCTCACAAGACACTTCCAACAGCTGGAAAGACCACAAAAGTATCTCACCAAGAGGATTACTGGCCTCAAACATATGTCCTATGCGGCCCGACTAAAAAAACTCCGGCTGTACTCAGAGGTGATTTCTACCCGACTTAAAAAGCCATGTCCAACTCAGAACTGATGGACATGCTCCACCTAAAGAAATCCAAGTCACTCAGAGCCACTCACTCTAGTGAGCTAAACCTCACCACAACAATAAATAGAACATGCTGGAGGGATAGATTCCTGTCACAGAGACTCCCCCATGCTTTGGAACAAAATTCCAAACTACATTAGGCAGAGCCCCTCACTAACGCTCTTCAAGAGAAACCTTGACGAGTGGATTGGTAACAGAAAATACACCCCTGGGATCACTTCATTGGCTCTGCTTGACATAGGACAAGTTAATTAATCAATGGGGTGGTGAAAGCCAACACACTCTGGCTAGGCTTATAAATGCCCTCGGGCAGATAGCCTAGTACCTACCTATGAACCTATGTTTTAGAGGCTGCCAAGAAAGCCAGACCAGCATCAATAAGTCTACATCTGATGTATGACAGGATGCTATTTAACTTGGTCTAACTAAAATTTCTGTGACTTGTAATATGTCTGTTTACAAAAATAAAAATCACATTTACTACATTTTCTAAAGTGCTATTTCATTTACTTATGGCGTGGTTATGGTATTGCAGATTTTCAAATAAAGGTTTCGGATCTGAGAAGTGTGTTTTATTGAATTTTACAGATGTTCTACCATGCTCCATGGCAATGGCACGTTTCACGCAGTGTGAAAATAGGGTGTTCCACATTTTGACCATTTGTCACACATTGTTAGGGTCTGTGTTCCACAGTGGCCTCTTAACAGGTTGAGACCTATGTCGAGAAGTGCTTTTCACTGGCAGGAAAGTTCTGAAGAGCTTGGCGCCGAAATCAGTGATCTTAATCAGCTCTGTTTGAGCTGATAAATAGTGTGTGGAAGGTGCCCTTAAAGGACCACTACAAGAAAAAAATTCAAAAACACTTGCTTTTTATCTGTTCTTGAATATCTACACATTGTTGACCTGCATTCATCAGAAAGCAGTAGTTACTACTAATTTTCTCGTGTTTGTAACCCTCAGTGCCCTTCTGGGGGCAGACATCCTGATCAGAGCTTTCTTTCTTTTAAAGCTAAATCTTCCCCATAGTGCACTGTTATGTCACTTTTGTCGAGATTATAACATCCATGGCTGAACTGTCACATCTCAGTTCCGTTCACTTAGAATGGGAGAACAAAGAAGCAGTGCTACGTTTAAAAGGCCTCGGTACTGGCATCACTTACTGTTGTGCAGTGTCTCTTACAAATATTTTTGCACATTCTATGAAAAAAACATCCAAAAATATCAATTCATTGCTGACATAACCAGACTTTTTTTTGGGAGATACTACTTTTGTGTGCTTTGGTTCCTTCTCAAGTTACTCCTCTCATTTTCCTTCCTTCAGTAAGCAACAGTATCGCATTTCCTGCCTTGCAAGGTTTAGTTAATTAGTCATCTACGCATTACAATAGACATCACACAGAACTGCTGCATGGTGTGCCAGCAAGTGTTCACTCATCTTTCTTCTTATTCATGTCATCTGACTTGCACTTTTCACAGTAAATAATGTTACAAAATGCTTGTATCAATCCTTACCATGCAAGAATCTAAGTATTTCAGAAACGGAGTTCTGCTTTGTTTATTAGACTTCATTCATGGTGTATATATTTTGTTGGCCTTTGCTGCCACCTCCCCCCCCCCCCACCACCAAACCACAGCACATGGTAAAATAAGCATAACAGAAATCATACCTGGATCTTCAAAATGTCATCTAGCCCAGTAATGCGACAGGAAGACAACCCTTCTTCACCACAACAGCCCTAGGCAGGGCCCAGAAAAAAAATGTCTCTCAGGATAACAATGAACGTTTTAAACAAGTCAAACTGTCTAGCCTACTACATTTTCCAGGAGTGAAATCAACCATGATCTTACAGTACATATTGCATAATAGCCACCTCCACTCCACGCCTTAATTTCTCAAATTAATCACGAAAGCCTGCAACTCATGAAAGCATCCACACTCCACTTTATACAGACATAACATTCCTGACAAAGTACTTGGGCAAACACAAGACAGAAGAATAGAGAATAAGCACAGCAAGACAATCGGAAGCAGAAAGGGAACCATCACTGTGGAAAAATTAAAAACTAAAACATGGACAGTCTGCGGTTATGATAAGTAGCTTACAAAACATTACAATGACCTTTCTGTTTCAGGTATTCAGTACATACAATCTGAATACCAAGCTAGGAATTGGAAATAGAGGTAAAGGTCCTCAGTTTAATAGCTGTAACAAAACCTCTCCTTGTTTCAGAATGGTAAATTAACTTGCAATTCTAGTAGAAGAGTTAATGGATGACCAGGTTACAGTCATGCCCCTTGAGATGCAATAGTGATGGCACCTTTATTTGTATGAACTCAGACTTGGTCTTGCACGAGTTTAGCAGTCATAAAACTCAATGCAACTACCTAACCAGTTAGAAAGTCTTTTTACCCACTGGTTCATCCAGCCTAAAGCAAGGAAAAGATGCAAATGTTGATCAGACTTTCATACATTCTTGGTCACGGACTAGTAGAAGAGATAATGACTAACCAGGTTACAGTCTCACACCTTGAGATGCAATAGTGAAGGCACCTCTAGTTGTATGAAGTCAGACTTGGTCTTGCATGAGTTTAACAGTCACAAAAAACTCAATGCAACTACCTAACCAGTTAGAAACAAGTCTTTTACCCACTGATTCACCCAGCCTGTAGAAAGGAAAAGATGCAAATTCTGATTGAACTTTCTCACATTCTTAGTCGTGGAGACATATGCCAAGAACTGTCTCCAAGTATCTACACAAAGTAAAATCCTTTTGCTAGTTTCTAAAGGTAGCACAAGAATAGAATAATCCTGTTGTCTGATTACCATCGATCTTTGATAGTATTTGAGATGCAAACAAATGAACAGGGAAATGCTGTCTTCAGGAAAATTGCAAGATGTTGAAAAGCACATTAAAGCTTACAGATCTGAAATTCTCCAAGCTAGAACTCAAAAATTTTTACAGCAAAAAAAAAAAAAACAAAGAAAAGAAAAACTGTTCAAATGTGTTCTGTCAGGTTTTCTAAAATAAAAGCTAAACCCAAACATGGGAGCTAAACCCTCAGGGTTATGTAAGATGGAGAACTCTCTTCAAAACTATTTCACAAAAGGCACACAAGTAAGCTAAGGCAGCACTGAGGTGAGACAGTCCAGTTGTAAAAATATGAGCCAAGTAATCTAAACATTGGGTACCCTTGTCTGTAGTAAAGTTCTTAGATCGATACCATAAGGTAAACTTTTGTTTTACTTGGACAAGTTTGTCTTGCTAGTAGTGTTGTTTTCTGCCTATATGCAAAATGCCAACCTTAGCAGGAAAAAAAGCTATACATCAGAAATCAAAACAGCGGCCTCCAGGTTGAGAGAGAAAGACTATGAAGGGAAGTATATCAGACCTAATCTTACTGCTAGAGGAGGGCATTTTCCATGGCAAACATGAAAAAATGGGGAACCACTCTGTAGAAGAAAGCTGTGGTTGGCTTGGTCAAAAGGGAGCTATTAGAATTATTTGACCCTTTCACACCTTTAATAACATATCCCAAATGACAGGAGCAGGATGGAAGGTATAATAAAAAATATTTTTCCAACTCCTTGAGATAGCATCCATTGGCCTGGCTTAGAGACTGGGAAGTATGCAGCTAGAAGGATGACCCTCAAATCCCAATTCAGAATCCCCCACATAGCCTAGTAAACACCTGTGAACCTAATGACCACAAGGGCCTTATTAAGCCTAGCCATACATCCCAAATATCTGACAAGCTCTGGTACTCTTGATAAGTGTAAGCACAGGCTTGGGAGGCGAAACATTTATAAGCAGGGGCCTGGGAGATGAACCATTTACAGGCTGCCTATGTCCATTAGAGACATAGGTGCTAAACCAGGCATGAATTTCCTGTTTCCCAACCAATTGTCCAAGTTGCACTTGAATTGGATTAGGGAGAAACTCTACTTCATAGGTAGCCTGCTCTAGAGAAGTGGTAGTCTGTGGAATACATACACATCTTAGTTTTAGTCCACAGCTCTAGTACCAGTTGTTTGTCTGCGTTAGCCCTTCTTGAAGAACATTTGTGGCAGTAGGCAATTCAGTCACCGCTCCTAATTTGCAATCATCCGCAAATTTAGTCAGCTAAGGGCCACTAACGTTGGTCTTGACTTCAGAGAAGTAAATGCCAAAAAAGAGGTCACAGGACTGATCACTTAAGTTCTAACCTTCTGGGTCCTATGAGCTAGCTGGCTATCCACCGAGTTATAGAAAAGTTTGCACCTAACCTCCTAGGTTTGTTAAAAATGCCTGAGTGGAGTATTGTGTGAACTGCCTTGGACAGGTCAAGGTAGGCAGTGTGGATTATTTTGCCCTCATCCATTGCTTTAGTGACCTTCTCAAAGTCATCCACCAGGCTGAGCAGGTATGACCTGCCCTTGATGAAACCAAACTGGGTTGAGACCAGTGTCTGGACGTTTTCTAAGTCATTATCGATCACTTCCATGATAATTCTTTCCATGGCTTTGCATGAGACTAGCAAGACTGATGGGTCTGTATTTGGCACACCTTGCAGTGTTCCTTGCCCCAGAGACAGCATTAAGGACCTACTCCCTAGCAATAGCAGAGGGAGTTGTATTTAATGGTACTTCCTAAGGGAAAGTTTCAATAAAGCATCTGTAGTGAGATGCCACTTGCTATCTGGAAGCAATGCTTGATGCTTCTAGACTACCAAAACACTGTTGTTCCTTTTAAGGCCAGTCAACATCAAATTGAACTGTTGAGTTATCATATAGTTTCTCACAACTTCATGTGAGCTCTCTGCAAGAGCCCATCCTTCTTGCTTATATACCCATATGGCCATAGTGACCTCTCCGACTACCAGAACTACCTTGTTTCAGACAATTCCTGGAGACACTGATGTTAACCACTTCTAACCTAAATTTCAAACTAATAAGAATTTGTGGCTGAAAGGAGGATTAAAAGCCCAGCAATGTCCAAGATTCATGTGGGGTATGCATTTTCAATTGACAGGGAGATAAAAGGCACAGCACTGTCCAGGACTCAAGACGGACCCCCAACCAAAGACTGAAGTATCACTGAAACATGAGAAGGGGACTGAGAAATGGACTGCCAGCATTTCTTCCGATTACTACTACCTACCACTTGAAATCCTTGACCATGCAAGGGATCAGACAATCCATAACCAGGGGATGTATAAAATGATCCTAAAGACTCTTGCGGTAGTACTGAATTGTTTGCATATGTAGCCTGGCATTCTGTACCACCATGATACCGGAAAACATGTGATCAAGAAAATAACAGTTCTCGCTGTTAAAGCATGTTGAGCTGCTTTTGAATGAATACTGTATTCTTCCATGAAAATGAGTGCTTCATTTATGAAAACAGCCAGGGGGGGGGGGTGGCAAAAGAAATTTGGCTACACCATTCTGATAAGAATACAGAAAGGAATGAAAATGATTAGATGGTTACAAAAAATGATTAAGTGCAATCCCGAATGACCATGGATTAAGGAGTCATCCAGCTACAGCTAAATATGAATGCATTGCAATCTGAAAGATGAAACTGTGGGGAATAGGCATCTAGTAAAGGTCCTGGAAGCTATAGCTAGTTTGAAATTCAGAATGAAATTTAAAAGTGATTTTGTCCTACTCAAACCACACGTATTTGCCTGTGAATTTATAAAGTGTGCATCTTTAAGATTCAATATCATCCAGGTCCCATGCAACCAGTAAAGTAAGACTCTTAAGAGTCAACATTTTTGAGTTTCAGCAATTCCACATCAGACTGCCAGCAAGGCAGCTGGACAGATGTGGAAAACCCAAAAGTGCAGCAATGGTGCCCTCACTGAATCTTCTGTGCAGGATAAGTTCAACTTACACATCCAAAAAAGCTATCCAAATACACATGGAGAGGCAGAGGTATGGAATCTGAAATGGCTCTGTGAGACAGAGGCAAGAAGCTGTGGCCAAGTGGTGGCACAGCATGTGGCATGACTGCAAACCTTTGACCCAATAATGGACACCTGTGGTGAGGAAAGCCATCACTCTATTCAGGCAGGACTTCCAAAGACTCAGTACTGCAAAAGTGACTGATGAAAATCAGTCACTTTATGTTAAAATGGCATACCCATGTACAGTATCTGGGGTCTATGTCTCCCCTACATTTCCAATAATGACTATATGACATTGCCACCATGGCTTAAAAATTGAGGTGTGACCACTGAAAGAAGTATACTGGAGAACAGCTTCCTGTTATAAAAAGAGCAACCCCTCCAACCTCAGCTAAGTTAAGGAGTCACCTGGTCCACAGAACACACCTGACAGTGCTTCTTTTCTTATTTTAGTTGGAAGTTAAAAATACAATACAATAATCAAATGCAAAAAAAAAGGCAGTTAGAAAAGATTTTCAAAAGAAACCAATAAACCAACTGAAAGATGCTCAGGTGGTACAGATAGCTGTTAATATCTAAAAAAAATAACCTGCTTCATGGGCAAAGAGGACAAAAGGTATACAAATCGAAAACTGACTTTCCTATCACCCAGATTTCAAAACAAAAAAAGGTATTCAAAAGCAGTGATGATGTAAAACAGATTACTAACAGTAAGCCACCAGGGTTTTATTATTTTAGAGTCCTACTCTGGGTATACTGATGCAGGCTAGTGTATTTGGAAACATTAAATGATTACAGGAGACTGGTTGTCACTGTAATACACCTTTTGTCAAATTATGCCGTGGTGGTGCAGCAGTAGCATTGTTGCCTCACAGCAAGAGGTTCTCCCGTTCGATTCTCAGTTGGCGTGCGGGGAGTGCCTTCTGTGTGGAGTCTGCATGTCCTGTGGTTGGGTGGCGTTCGAAAGACATGCGTAAATGGGCATGCCTTCGTTGAAGGTTGGACATCGAGCTAGAACCTCGACGTTCGTGAAAATCTACTGCCAATCATTAGCGGACCAGAGTTCCTCTGTGGTGACCCCTAACTGGGAAAAGCCGAAAGACAAACAACAATATCACATTCCAGGGAGATTTTGAAGTAATTCTGAAGAAGCTCCAGAATGGCAAATATGCAAACACAATGCATGGAATAGAAGTGAATGAGGTATTTTTTTGTTTTATTAACTGTTTCACTGCTTTGATGACTAAAACATTTCTTGCAGGAAAAAGAAGTAAAACATTTAATGGGAATACAATTGGGGGCGAAAATACTGTCTGGTTTAAATACAGTGTCTCCTGGGTTCAGACTCTATAAAAATACAAAATGATCTTAAACAGCAAACACCAAAATGGTACATTTTAAGCAAATGGAAGAAAAACATCTCAGGCTAAGGACAGTTACTGACACAAGTAATTGGGAAAGGCATCAAAACAGCAAAATGTCAAAAAAATCCATTGTGATCTAGTAACAAGACAAAAGATATACAGTCTGTTTTAAAAGACTTTAAAGCATAGTATTGACTGATACAATTATATTATAAAATAAAAAAGAATACATCAAGAAGCACTCAATATACCAGGAAACATCTGTTGCTGTGTTAAGCATGAATTATAAAGAATTAATCAGAACGTGCAGAGCTCATGATCTAGCTTTCTGAAAAACCCCTGCTACATTGTCAGATATTAGCATTTTCAAGGAAATTCTGAAAGAACCCTTAATCCAAATATATTGTCTCTAGATGATGTCTCTACTTGTACAATAAACAAAAACCATTCTAAATCCTAGAAAAGTGCATTCATTCTTAGCTGCTAAAACAACTCTTAGACCATAACTTATTGTCACCCATCCAACACAGTTTTTGGCCATCACACAGCACAACTACTGCCCTACTTTCAGTTACCGATACTGTAAACAGAGCTCTTGATACTGGTCTCCTAACTTCAGTCATACTACTAGACCTCTCAAAAGCTTTTGATACGGTGCCCACTCTAAACTAATTTCACAACTTTGAGGCCTTGTGTCCCCTGCACACTCTAAACTGGTTCTACAACTATCTACAAAACAGAAAACAATCTGTCAAATGGCAAGACAAACAATCTGAATACCTAATCAACAACACTGGGGTCCCCCAAGGGTCTACTCTTGGGCCCTTGCTTTTTAATATATCAACATCCTCTAGCATTCAATATGCTGACGATTTGGCAGTAATCACATCCGCTAGCAATGTATCAGATCTTCTAAAACTAACACAAAGCACATTTACTTCCATTGAATTCTGGCTTAATGAGGCTCAACTGCTACTTAATCCCAAAAAATCTAAACTTATACTTTTCTCATTTCTCACAAAACAATAGTGAAATTGAAATTGTAAAAACATCAAAAATTATCGGCATCACAACTGATGACAAACTCTCTTTCAAAAATCATATACCCAGTGCAATCAAAAAGACCCATTTAAACTTGGTAAGCCCTACTTGGATAAGTCCACCAAGTTAAAATTATCAAATTGTATACTTCTCCCTTCCCTACTCTATGGTAGCCCCATTTTCACTAACCTGCACACATCTCTCATGAATAAACTATAATCATGCTATTACAAAATAGCCAAGTTTACATCCAGTATGCCTACTTGCACACAACACTGCCAGGCAATTAATACTTTAAACTGGTTGAGTTCCCTCACTATCTTTACTATACCCAACTTGCTCTTACCAATAAATTGCTTTTTAACCCAAACTACTGCCCATCTCTTCAAGCTAATATACAAACCTCACACCCCAACTAGGAATCTCAGGTCCTCTAACAAACAACTAACTGTAACTAAGCCCAACAAAAGAACTGGGCAGTGCTTTTATTCTCATGCCATTGCTAAACTATGGACTGCCCCCACTCACACTATCACCAGCTACACTCTACTAAAACTTTTAAATCAGCACTGAAAGAAAACCATCTCAAAAACCATGTCTGTCACTGTAATCCCCTGACTAAACCACCTTAAAGATACTGTGGGCCACTACCCCCAACAAATACGTAACTGTTCTTTTTTTTCTTCCTCTCTCCTTGTCCTTAGTCCACAGTATAATCATTCACTGTTTTAGGTTCATAGGTAGGTAATATGATATTGGCCCTAGGGCCTATATACGCCTAGCCAAACAGTACCCTGGTTTTCGCCACCCAAGAAAATTATTTTCCTGTGCCCTTATTGAGCAGAGCCACAGAAGTTATCCCCAGGGTGAATGTCATATCTCTCATCCAATCAAAGATTTTTCTTGAAGAGTGCTAATGAGGAGCTTTTTTGATATAGATAGCTAGTTTGTTCCAGAGTATGGGAAGTCGCTGGGACAGAAATCTATCCCTCCAGCATGTTCTGTTTATTGTGGTGTCAAGGTTTAGGTCCTAGAACGTGTAGCTCAAAGGGATGGGGATTTCTTTAAGTGGAGCATGTCCAACAGCTCTGGGTTTGACATAGCTTTCTATGTTAGGCAGAGACCGCCTCTGAGCAAGCGATATGCGACGGAGTAAAGCTGGAGTTTTTTGAGACTGTCTGTGTAGGGCATCTCTTTGAGGCCAGTAACCCTCTTTGTGATGTATTTCTGCCCCCTTTCCAGTTGTTGTAGATGACTTGTGAGGCACATATCAAAAGGGGCGCTGTACTCTATAATGGGTCTAATGAGTGATGAGTAGAGGGGAACAATTACCTCTTTTTGCCTGGATGAGAAACCTTTTGTGATGAGGTATGCCACGCAGAAGGATGTCCAAGGAGAGACTACTGTCCTCCTGGGTCCCAAGGTCTCATCACACTTTCAGTGCTAAGTAGACTACCGCCTATGTGGTAGTTCATGGGTACAGATTTTTTACCAAAAGGGGTTTTCTCTGACACAATTCTAACTTAGAAATAGAATTCTTCAGTACATCACTGGATTGAGAAATGTTTCTTAGGCATCTCTGCTACCATTGTAAATACTACTGTAACTCTGCTACAATTGTAACTACTTCTGTAACTCTGCTACATTTGTATTTTATATATATATATATATATATATATATATATATATATATATATATAAATGATATTTGACTATCTCCCTAAATGCTGATGTTTTTAAAAAAGATCTGCATTGTTGGAGTTTTTCTCCCTGGGCCTATACTGAAAATGTGTCGCTCAACCCAGTGGACTTTCCTGGTCAATAAATAAACAGTATTACGCCTTTCAAATTAAAAAAAAAAAAAAAAAAAAAAAATCAGCCTGGCTATATTTTTAATTTAAGAAACAAAAATGTTCTGTTCAATAGGGATATGTTTATACAATACCGATAAGTGCTGACGACTTTTTATCAGTATAGTCCATTCATTTCTCAAAACAAGTAAAAAGAGTTACAGAATACAACCATCCAAGAAATTTTTACAGACAACTATAGTAAGAGGGCAGTAGTTTTGGCAAAATTACTTGATAGCCATTAATTTTTTCAGCTACAGAAAAACATGGGTTCTCAATTGTTGACAACAGCCAAAGTAAACTATGAGCTTCACAAACAAATTACTTTTCCACATGCACCTGGACAGCTGAAAGGAGAGGTTCCAATGTTAACAAAAACAGTGATGGGGACAATGGACAGCACTGTCTTGCACTAACACTTGGAAAAGTATATGAATCAAATTATGAAAGTACAGTTTTGTACCTACCATAAATGTAGATGTTCGAGTGCTCATACAGCTGCAGTCATTACAGATGGGTTTTATCCTGCCGTCAGGCAGGTCCTCGGTCGGCCGAATTCCAAAGTCTAGGTCCGGCATCGGTTGTCGTCACTTCTTCCCTGACGTCAGTGCGGCAGGGGTATAAAAGAGGCAGCCGACACCATTTTCTTCAGTTTTTCTTGCCCCAGATGTCAGGTGCCCCCAGAAGGAAGGAAAAACATAAATTTATGCAAACATGCAATATAGAATAATCAAAAAACAGTAGTTGCAAGCAAATACACCGTAGGAGAATACCCCAAATAGGTTGTATGATAAGGTGTTTGTCATAAGGCCTGTCCTAAGAGGGGATGGAGGGGGGGTAATCTGGACTGCAGCTGTATGAGCACTCGAACATCTACATTTATGGTAGGTACAAAACTGTACTATGTTCATCGTGCATACAGCTGCAGTCATTACAGATGGGAAGAATCCCAAAGCTAAGTAGGGGTGGTAGGCACTAAGTGGAACTAGGAGGAGCGAGGATGCCCTGCAAGACTGCTGTGGCAAAACCCGCTCTAGATTTAGAGTATAGTGGAAGGTGATAGTGCTTGGAGAAAGTGTGCACTGAACTCCAAGTGGCTGCTTCCAAAATGTCCTTGGTAGGGACCCCCCTGAGGAAAGCTGCAGAGGTAGCTGTGGCCCTAGTGGAGTGGGATCTGATGCAAGCAGGCACAGTTTTTCCATGAAATGAGTAACAAAAGCGTATGCAGTGGGCTATCCATTTTGAAATGGTCTGTTTGGAAATAGCCTTTCCTTGAGCACCTGAAGCATAGGACACAAAGAGTTGCTCGGATTTCCTGAATGGCTTTGTCCTGTCCAAATAATAACGAAGTTGTCTGTGAATGTCCAAGGAATGTAGTAATCTTTCCCTTTTGTTTTGTGGATTAGGATAAAAGGTAGGTAAGTGGATAGTCTGATTCAAAGCTACACTGGATACTACCTTTGACATAAAGGTAGGGCTGTGGTTCGTAAGGAAAATCTGTCCTGATGGAAAATGATGAATGGTTGCACAGCCATGAGGGCCTGTAGCTCCAAAACCCTGCGTGCTGAGGTGATAGCCAGAATAAAGGCTGTTTTTCATGACAAGTATTGTAGTTCTGTTGAAGAAGCTGGCTCGAAGGGAGGAAGGGTCAGCTTTTCCAATACGAAGCTGAGGTCCCAAGCAGGGACTGGTGGTTTCCTTGGGGGTTTTATATTCTTTGCCCCTCTGAGGAACTGCCTTAAGAGAGGATGAGAGAATAAAGGAGGATCTGTGTTGTATTGTGCAGAAATGGCTGAAGCGTGGATCTTGATGGAGGAGAAGGAAAGTCCACTGTTTAACATCTCAGCTAGGTACTGTAAAATTTGAGGTATATTTATTACCCAAGGATTCTGGCCCTTTTCTTGATTCCAGGCACAAAATCGTTTCCATTTGGCGGAGTAGGCTTTTCTAGTAGAAGGTCTTCTGGCCTCCAAGATGACATCCTGCACCTCCTTGGAGAGGAGAGTCTGTTGGGAAATCAAGGAATTCTCCATGCAGCTAGATTTAGGGTTTTGAGCTGGCTGTGAAGGGTTTTGTAGTTGTGCTGGGACAACAGAAACGGGACTAGAGGTAGGATCCATGGTGGGGAATGTGTCAGGCTCTTCGGGAGCGGATAACAGCGTTGTCTTGGCCAGTCTGGAGCAATGAGAATCATTTTCGGCCTCTCTGCTCTGGCTTTTAATAGAACCTTGGGCAGCAGAGGAAGAGGCGGGAAGGCATAGACTGTCAATGTTGTCCAATTGAAAGAAAGTGCGTCCACTTTCCATGCCTGTGGATGATAGGTTCTTGAACAAAATTTTTTCAACTGGTAATTTCTGTGGGTAGCAAAGAGATCTATGTCTGGCTGTCCCCATGCCTGAGTTATCTTTGTGAAAACTTGAGGATGCAACTTCCATTCGTGTGGATCTGTCATATTTCTGCTTAGGTTGTCTGCCAGTGTGTTTTCCTTCCCTGGCAGGAATTGTGCCTGTAGTTGAATTTGCAATTCCAGTGCTGTGTTCCATAAGGTCATGGCTTGCCTGCACAGGGGGTATGAATGAGTTCCCCCCTGTTTGTTTATGTACCACATCACTGTGGTGTTGTCTGTCCTTATCAATAGCTGGCCTGGATGCAGTAGGTCTTTGAAAATCATAATAGCATTTTGCACGGCTAGCATTTCCTTTTGGTTGATGTGTAGGTGCTTCTCTTTTTGGGACCATTTTCCCTGAATGCACTGATCTGTCATGTGTGCTCCCCAGGCGTAGTCTGAGGCGTCTGTTGTGATGATTTGTGTTGCTTGAGGTACACAGAAAGGGAGACCTGTGTTTCTTTGGCATGCTTGAGCCCACCACAAAAATTCCTTTTGAAGGCATGGAATGAGTGGTATAATTGTTTCCAAGCTGTGGCTGTGTTGAGACCATAAGTTTTTTAGGTACCATTGAAGTTTCCTCATATGCAGCTTTGCACATGGGATTAGTAGGATGCAAGATGCCATGAATCCCAGAGCCTGCATGACTTTCCTTGCAGTTAGCCTGGTGAAAGTTGCCATTTTGCTGAAGTATTGAGACAGTTGCCCTTGTTTGTCTGGCGTGAGGTAGGCCATCTGGGTGGTTGTATTCAAGCTGGCACCCAGGAAAATTATTTGTCGAGAGGGTATTAGTTTTAATTTCTTTTTGTTGACTGTGTATCCCAGGAAGTTCAACAGTTTTATTACAAACGCCAGGTGCTGCAGTAGTATGTCCTTGCTGTCCGCTTGGATCATGCAGTCGTCCAGATATGGGTAGATTTGTATTCCTTGTAGTCTGCAGAAGGCGATTACTGATGCCAGGCATTTCGTAAACACTATGGGCGCAGTAGATAAGCCAAAGGGCAATGCAGAGAATTGGTAATGGGTTGAACCTGCAAGAAATCTGATGTATCTTCTGCAATCTTGTCTGATAGGGACATGTAGGCATGCCTCCTTGAGGTCCAATGTTACCAGCCAAGCATGGGAAGAAGCTGCTGTAATGTGAGCATCTTGAATTTTGGCACCTGTAGATATGTGTTTAGGATGGATAGGTCTAAGATAGGTCTCCAATCTTTGTCTTTCCTTGGTACCAGGAATAGTCTGGAATAAAACCCTTGACCTTGTTCTTTTGCAGGTACCTCTTGAATCGCTTTCATCTCCATGAGAGCTGAAATTTGTTTTTTTGCCTCTGCCCTTTGATTTTGTGGCAGGTTTGGCATGCCTCTCATTTTTGGAAGGGTGCGAAAGTGGAACCTGTAGCCTCTGTCTATAATGTCCAGAATCCATTTGTCTTTTGCAACAATATGCCAATTTTTTGAGAATAATGCCAGTTTTCCCCCCAAAGGTGCTGCCATTAAAGCTTTGCTTGGCAGGTGTAGGGGGAAGTCATTGTGTCTGTTTTCTAAATGACTGTGATCTATCTTCACCTCTTGGGGTTGGTGCTTGCCACTGTCTGGCTCTGAAAGATCCTTGAGGTTGCCCTCTACCCCTTGGGCGTCTGTATCTGCCCCTTTGAGGTCTGTCCGTGGCTGGAAAGGACCAATTTTTTGAAGGCCAGTTTCTGCTGAAACGTGGAGGTTGTACCTGCAGGAAATCTTTCACTGTTTGCATTGATTTCGCTTTTTCCTCCATTTTCTTTAGTACCTCCTCAGCTTTAACACCAAACAATACATCTTTTTGAAGAGGTGCATCTAATAATTTAGCTTTGACATGATCTGGTAAGGTTTGCTCTGAGCCAAGCATGCCTACGTATAACAGACCCTGTAACAGCAGCTCTACACGAGGCCTCTAAAGCATCAAAACCACACTGCAAGGTATGTTTACCCACTTGCTCTGCACCATGCAACAAATCCTGCAACTCTTTTAAATCTGGTTGTTCTGGTTGTGTCATTTTGCTTTTCAACTGAGATAACAAAAACTGTTGATACTTTAACATATGGAACTGACAGTTTAATGCCCTCATGGTTAAAGTTGCCGAGGTGTACACCTTTTTACCCCACCTTTCTAAAGCTCTGAAATCCCTCTCTGAAGGTAATGGGTTTTTAGCAGTAGAGGCCTTAATTCCCTTGGGACCCTGTGAAATAGCTTCTGGGTCAGAAGTATGGCTTTTATATAGGAACTGGTGAGAATCAGGAACCCGGTAATACCGGTCTAGTTTAACAGAAGCAGGAGGCAAAGAATCTGGATTAAGGCTGGCTTCTGTGTACACATCATCCAATATATCTAAAACAGGAGGGATAGCCAGGGGCCTATGCTGGGGGAGCAGAAGAAATTCCCTGAGCCTTTTCTTGGAATCTGAGTAATCTTGGCCTTCCCAGTGAAAGTGTTCCCTCAATGTATGCAGGGTTTCCCCAAAAGAGTAGTCCTCAGGGGGGGGGGGGGACCGAGGGAATAGACTCCTCTGCATCAGAGTCTTCGAAAGGAGAATAGGCATAATCCTGGTCCTTAGAATGTTCTGAGGTAATAGAAGCTTGATCTGAGGAAGGGTAGTCTTCCTCTAATCTGGGCCTTTTGTCAGAGGGGGGTTGAGAACCCCTGATAAGAGTAATCAAATCCTCAGCCATTTTAAGCATCTGCTTTTTAGGCATGGGGCCTTGAGAGGGGGTCTGAGGACCCTGTTTTTTTTGTTTTCATGGATGCTTTAGATTTAGTGAAAGCTTTAATAGAGAAGGAGGATGGCCTGAAGACACCTTGAGAAATGGCAGGCCTGTCTAAATTCTGAGTTTCCCCGCCAGGAGTGGCGTCGGTATCTGCAGTAGGAATGGGGACCAAGGAGCCTGCGACCTCGGGTACTGAAGACACCAGTAATGTAGTGTCATCGGTACTCAGGGGCTGTGTAGGCGCCTCGCTGAGCACCGGAGAACCAGTAGTCGGCCTAAGCGTGGTCTCAGTAGTCGGTGCGGACCTCGTATGTCGGTCCTTATCTTTGCGTCTTTTGCACAAAACTGGAGTCGGAGTATCCGACGACATAATTAAATTTTTTGCCAAAATAGTGAAGGGCGAACTCTGCCTGGCGCTTAATAGTGCGCTTGTTGAATCTAGCACAAAAACAGCAGGCCGAGATGTCGTGGTCTGGGCCTAAGCAAGGTATACAGAAAGAGTGGAAATCCTTATGCGGTATTTGCTTCCCACATGAAATGCAATTATTAACTTTGTCTGACATCGGTCTGAGGCAAGAAAAGTTTCCCAACGGGGTACTTAGCTTTCAAGAAGACTTCGGCTGAAATACTTTCGTAAATCTCAGGAGCTGGCCGACCGGCACTTGCGAACTGCTTCTGCTTCGGGCACCGCGCGGCAAGAAAGACTGAAGAAAATGGCGTTGGCTGCCTTTTTTATACCCCTGCCGCACTGACGTCAGGGAAGAAGCGACGACAACCGACGCCGGACCTAGACTTTGGAATTCGGACGACCGAGGACCCGCCTGAAGGCAGGATAACCCATCTGTAATGACTGCAGCTGTATGCACGATGAACATCAAGAAAAAAAAGTCACTTGTGTTAAGACTGAAGAAACAAATGTTCTGTCTTATTTAACGGTTCTATTAGTGTCCACTGATAAAATGACTGAACCTGGAAAATGTTATTTGAAATTAACAAAATTTTCAGTTACAACAAATGACTGACAGTTCTCCTGGATTTTAATGGGACAAACTTAAAATAGTTCAGGGAAACAGTTGTAGGGAGAAAATGAACTATTTATAAGTTTGCACATATTTAGCTATCAGATGGCTTTTCTATTTTACAATTTCATCAGTTTTAGGTATGAGAATAGCCTTTGGTTAAATAAAATATTTGTCTGGAACCCAAATGGGGATTGAGATGCATTGCATCAATTTTAACAGACAAGGAGTTAGATTACCAACAAAATGCTACCCAAATGTATTTGAGTACATACAGTCTGAGGTCTTTTTTACAAGCCGTTTCATAATGATGTATTTAATAGGATCAATGCTGAAGTACTGACCTGGGTAGTAGAGAATGCACTTATAATAAACGCATGGTTAAGTACTTAATGCAGACCTGCTCAGTTATTTTCATTACTAAAAATATTTTGATAACAATAAAAAAAAAATCAGAAATGATTTTCTGACAATCTGTCTTTGAACACGGGAATAAGTCAGGAATCCTCTTTCCCCCTTTACTTGCTTTACATTTAGAGCCACCGACAAAGAAAACAATGGTCTTGCAAATTCAGGGATATAAATGGCATGGTAATTAAGAAAAGTTTATTTGAAGATGATCGTATATTGTACGTGAAAAAAAAATCTAAAAAAAGATGTTTCAGTGTTGTGAAACCTTTCAAAACCGTTTCAAGTCTTTTGTCTTATAAATCCAGTCTTTTTTGGGAATATAAAATTAATGAAGATAAAATAAATACTATACTGGTAAATAAATGCTATAGTGGTAAACTATGTACTCAAGAAAACCTGGTTCGGCAGTACCTATATTTATGTGGACATATTTAAGTATATGGATTAAAAAGAATCCTGTTACGGCAGCTAAGAAAATGGGGGAAGAGATAATACAAACACTGAGAAAAGTACAGTTGTCTAAGTAAACTTACCATAACATCAGTTATTTGAAATGACCACTGCTGTAGTAGCCTTAGCTATGAGGGTTATATCCTGTCAAATAAAACAGCCAACCAGCTTAAAAACCTTAAGGGCACATTCTACACACCCAATCCATTAATTAGCTCAAGCAGAGCTGAAGAAAAGGAGTGGTCTGGACTTCAAGCCCTTCAGAGCTTTCATGTCAACAGACAGAGGGAGGCTAAAGCCCTGAAAAAGGCCCATGTTAGGAAATAAACATAAAAGCTCTCACCCTGGCAACATAAACATATACAAATGAAAGGGGTGGAGGGACTGAGTACTGCAGCTGTGTTCATTCAAACATCTACTGTTATAGTAAGTTTACTTACATAACTGTACTATGTTTGTCATTTGATCACTGCTGCACAGTAGCCACCGCTATATGGGTAGACTACCATATCTTATACTTACTGGGAGGAGGAAGAAGTGTCCCAGATCCCCAGGAGAATAGTTCGAGCAAAGCCCTCTCTAGATCCCAAAAAGGGATCTTGTCTGGACTGCTTTGTAAACGTATGCACAAAGGACCAAGTTGCTGCTTCTAAAACACTTCTAGAATCCATTTCTTTCCAAAAAAAAAGCACAGATGATGCCAAGGCCCTGGTAGTGTGAAGCATTGATCCTATGCACAATTGCCTTCGTGTGGTAGGTATAACAAAAGCTAATAACATTAGGCAACTATATGGAGAAGGTTCATTTTGACAAAGATTGTCCTTTTTTGTTACCTTCATAAGAAGCAAGTAGCTGTCAAAATTCCTGAAAGTCTTTCCTCTGTCAAGATAAAACTTGACTTGACAGTGGACATCCAAAGTATGGAGAACACTTTATCCCTAATTTTTTGGTTTAGGAAAGAAGACAGTGAGATAAGACAGCATGTCTGAAAGTAAACTTGGATACCATTTTAGGTATAAAGTATGGATTACTTCTTAATGAAATCCCATCTTTGTGGAAAATGATAAAAGGTTGACCACCACAAGAATCTGCAACTCAGATATTCTTCTTGCACAAGCCAGATCAATCAGCAAAAAGTACAGTTTTGTACCTACCATAAATGTAGATGTCCGATAGGAATGCATCTGCAGTCCTTACAAATGGGTTGTCCTGTCGTCAGGCAGCCCTTCGGTCGGCCGGATTCCAAAATCTGGGTCTGGCCTCGGCTGGTGTCGCACTTCACCCAACGTCATAGCTGCAGTTATTCGGGTATAAAGGCATCAGCCGACGCCATTTTCCTCAGTGTTTCTTGCCCCAGATGCCAGGTGCCCTCTAGGAAGGCTAAATTTGGATAAATGCAAATGATTCCAAATAGTAGAGAGCAAACAAAATATAAGCATGTATGTACATATATACAAACAAATACACCATAATAGATTCCCCCAGCTAGCTACAAGATGGGCAAATACCCTAGGAGTACCACAGAGGGGAAGGAGGGTGGGTAATCCTGACTGCAGATGCATTGCTATCGGACATCTACATTTATGGTAGGTACAAAACTGTACTATGTCCTTCAAGGATGCATCTGCAGTCCTTACAAATGGGTAGAATACCATAGCCAAACTGGGGGAGGAGTCGAAATAAAATTATGGTGTAGTTAAGATCCCTTGCAAAACAGCAGTGGCAAAACCTGCTCGGGATCTAGAGTATAGAGGTAAATTATAATGCTTGGCAAATGTATGCACGGAGCTCCAAGTAGCAGCCTCTAAAATGTCTTTGGTAGCCACTCCTCGTAGAAAAGCTGTGGTAGTGGCTGTAGCCCTTGTAGAGTGAGGCCTGATGTTTTCTGGAGTTTTCTTTCCATGGTAGGAGTAACAAAATCTAATGCAATTTCCTATCCACTTAGATATTGTCTGTTTTGAAATTGCTTTGCCTTCCATTCCTGTTGCATATGCTACCAGTAGCTGGTCAGTTTTCTATTGCTCTTGGTCCTGTCCAGGTAGTAGCGTAATTGTCTGTGTACATCCAAGGTATGCAACAGTCTTTCTCCCCTGTTCTGTGGGTTGGGGAAGAATGTAGGTAGGTGGATAGCCTGATTTAAAGATACTCTGGAGACCACCTTAGGCATAAAAGTAGGATTTGTTCTCATGGACACTCTATCTTGATGGAAGATCAGAAAGGGCTGTACTGCCATTAATGCCTGTAGCTCAGAAACCCTTCTTGCTGAAGTGATTGCCAGCAGGAAAGCAGTTTTCCATGATAAGTATTGCAATTCTGCTGTTGCTGCTGGTTCGAAAGGAGGAAGTGTCAATTTTTCTAGCACGAAGTTCAAGTCCCATGCAGGCAATGGTGGCTTCCTAGGTGGTTTTACATTTTTAATTCCTCTCAGAAACTGCCTGAGCAGAGGATGTGAAAAGACTGGAGGATCCAAGTCGTATTCTGCTGAAATAGCTGATGCATGAATCTTAATGGAAGAGTAGGACAGGCCTTTGTGGAAGAGCTCTGCCAAGTATTCCAGGATATTGGCTATGTTTACCAGTGACGCATCTTCCCCTTTAGCAGTACTCCAAATGAGATATCTTTTCCATTTTGCTGAGTAGGTTTTCCTTGTTGAAGGTCTGCGAGCTTCCAAGATAATGTCTTTAACCCTTTGTGATAAATTTGGGTTAATTTGTCTTATGCAATGTTCCAGGCAGTCAGCTGCAGAGTTTTCAGGTTTGGATGCAGGGTGTTGTAGTTGTTCTGAGTTAACAGCAAGGGAACTAGGGGTAGGAGCCATACCTGTTCCCGAGACATGCTCCTCAGTAATGGGTACCAATGTTGCCTTGGCCAGTCTGGAGCTATCAGAATGATCCTTGGACGGTCCTCTTTGATCTTCAATAGCACCTTGTGCATCAAAGGAAGTGGTGGGAATGCATATGCTGTCAGATTTTTCCAACTGAAGGATAGGGAGTCCACCTTCCAAGCTAGTGGGTGGTACATCCTGGTGCAGAATTTCTTTAGTTGGTGATTGCGTGGGGATGCAAATAAGTCTATTTCTGGGAGACCCCATTTTCTTGTAATGGTTTTGAAGATGTCCGGATGCAGCATCCATTCGTGGGCATCCATGGTATTTGTCTGCTAGAGTGTTTTCTTTCCCTGGTACAAAGATTGCTTGTAACTGAATGTTGTAACTCAGGGCCACATTCCAGAGGTCCAGGGCCATCCGACAGAGGGTACGAATGTGTGCCTCCCTGCTTGTTGATGTACCACATAACTGTGGTGTTGTCTGTCCTTATCATCAATTGACCTTGTTGAAGAAATGGTCTGAAAGTCTGAATTGCCAGTTTTACTGCCAGCATTTCCTTTAGGTTTATGTGTAGGTGCAGCTGCTCGAGTCCATAAACCTTGTATGCACTTGCCCAGCATGTGGGCTCCCCAACCGAGGTCTGAGGCGTCCGTTGTGATGGTTTAGCTTGGTTGAGTGCTGTGGAAGGGCAATCCTTTGTTTGATTGACAGGCCTGAGCCCACCATTGGAACTCTTGCTTCAGGCATGGAATTATTGGAATTAGGGTTTCTAGGCTGTGCTTGTGTTGAGACCATAAATTCCTTAGGTACCACTGTAGCTTTCTCATATGCAGTCTGGCATGTGGGACCAGTATTATGCATGATGCCATGAAGCCCAAGGCTTGCAGAACTTTTCTTGCTGTGAGATGGTTTTGCTTTGTTAATGCCAAGAAGTAGAGAGGGAGTTGTTCCTGTTTTTCTGCTGTTAGGAATGTCATTTGTTTGGATGTGTCCAGCTCCGCACCCAAAAAGGTTATCCTTTGGGATGGTATCAGCCTTGACTTTTTTATATTGACTGTATATCCCAGGGCTTGTAGGAGGTAAATGACCCTTTTTAAGTCTTCTGCTAGCTTGTTTTTGTTGTCCGCTTGTATCAGGCAGTCGTCCAGGTAAGGGTAGATTTGGATTCCCTGAAGCCTGCAATGAGCGATTACTGATGCCAGGCATTTCGTGAACACTCTGGGCGCAGTAGATAAGCCAAAGGGCAATGCTGAGAATTGATAATGCTCTGATCCTGCAAGAAATCTGAGGTATCTTCTGCAATTTGGTCGTATGGGGACGTGCAGGTATGCCTCCTTGAGATCTAGAGTTACCAGCCAAGACTCCTTGCCCAGCATGGGAAGAAGCTGCTGTAGGGTCAGCATTTTGAATTTTGGAACAATGAGAAATGTGTTTAGAGCGGACAGATCGAGAATAGGTCTCCATTTGCTTTCTTTCCTTGGTACCAGGAAGAGTCTGGAGTAAAAGCCCTTTCCTTGCTCCATATATGGTACCTTTTCCACAGCTCTCATCCTTAATAATTGATTTATTTGTTTTAGAGCTTCTGCCTTTTGATTTGGAGGTAGGTTTGGCATTCCTCTCTTCCCTGGTAGAGTATGGAAATGAAACCTGTAACCTTGGTCTATTGTCTGCAAAATCCACTTGTCTCTTGTGATATAGTGCCAGTTTTTTGAAAATAAAGCTAGCTTCCCGCCTAAGGGTGCTTCTAGTTGTTCCCTGGTAGGCGGTGTCAGAGCCAAGTCACTGTGATTGTCCTGTAGTAGTGGTGGTGGTGGCTGTGTCTGTGCCTCGCTGGTTGTTACCCTGCCACTGGCGTCCCCTGTAGGCACCCCTGGATTGGCTTCTGCCTCTTGAACGCCTATTCCGGCCTCTTTGTGCTCTGGAGGAGTCTGGAAAGGACCAATTCTTTGAGGGCCAATTCCTGCTAAACCTTGGAGGTTGGACCTGTAAGAAATCTTTCACTGTCTGGACAGATTTTGCCTTCTCTTCCATCTTCTTCAGCACCTGTTGTGCAGGAGAGCCAAACAAATCGATCTTGTCCATGGGAGCATCTAAAAGTTTTGATTTGACATGGTCTGGTAAGGCCTGCTCTTTTAACCATGCATGCCTTCTGATAACTGTGCCAGTCATGGCTGATCTAAAGGAAGCCTCCAGTGCATCATAGCCGCATTTCAAAGAATGGTTACTAACTTGCTGAATGTTATGTACCATTTCCTGAACATATTTCTTGTCCAAAGGATCATCAGAGGACAGTTTTTTGGTCAACTGGTCTAGCATAAATTCCTGATACTGTATCATGTGAAACTGACAGTTCAAGGCCCTAGCTGAAAGAGTAGCAGAAGTGTAAACTTTTTTACCCCATCTCTCTAAGGACCTGGATTCCCTTTCAGAGGGGAGGGGGTTTTTGGCAGAGGTAGTTGCTACAGCCTTAGGTCCCTGGGAGATAGTCTCGGGATCTTCAAAAGGAGCCTTGTATAAATAGTGATGTGTGTCCGGGACCCTGTAGTACCTATCTGGCTTAGCAGGGGCCGGAGGTAGTGAATCAGGAGCAATACAAGCATCATTAAATGCATCATCTACAACAGAAAGAACTGGAGGTATAGCTAAAGGCCTATGTTGTGGTAAATGCAAAAAGGTTCTAAGTCTTTTTCTGGAGTCTGAAAAATCTTGGCCCTGCCACTGAAATTGTTCCCTCATAGCATGCAAGGTTTCCCCAAAGGAAAATTCCTCAGGCGGAGAGGCAGAAGGGATGGACTCTTCAGCATCAGAGTCTTCATAAGGAGAAAAAGGAGCCTCTGGAGGGTCTGTATTATCTGAATCATCAGAGGAATCATCTGTGGAAACTGGCTCAGGGGCTCTGCTCTAGGCCTCTTATCTGGAGGTGGGTGAGAGGCCCTGTCTGGGTGAGGTTGGGATCCCCGGATTAAAGAAATGAGATCCTCTGCTAGACTAAGCATTTGGGAACTGGAACTAGGCCTGTGAGAGGGGGTCTTAACAGGCACAGATTTAGTAGCTTTAGCTGCTTTAGCCCTGGCAAAGGCCTTGATGGACATGGCTGCAGGTGGCCTAGCAGCTCCACGTGCAGGGGTTGAAATATCCAAGGGAATAGTGTCAGATAATTCCTGAGAAACCACAACTGCAGGTTGGATTTCAGAAGCCGATTCCACCAGGTTGGAAGAGGCCTCGGTAGAAGGTAAGCTTTCGGCTGAAGGGAGAACCGCTTGCTCGGTTTCAGCCGAAACCGAGACACTCGCGGTTGACTTAACCGCGGTTTCGGCCGAAACCGCGGACCGCGAGTGTCGGTCCTTTTCCTTATGTTTTTTGGATATTTGCGAAGTCGGAGGATCCGACGGCATAATATAAGCAAAATCAGAGCCGAAAAACTGCTCAGCAAACTCCGACCGAAGTCTAAGCGTCCGTCGGTTAAAAGAAGCACAGGCTAGACAAGCTGCTACGTCGTGGTCTGGGCCTAAACAAGGTAAGCAGTAAGAGTGGAAATCTTTATGAGGTATTTGTTTCCCACAAGTTTTTCTGACATCGGCTGAGGCAAGAAAGAGTCCCCAACGGGGTACTTAGCTTTTTAGAAGTCTTCGGTAGTAGTAGAAGTATTCGGTAGTAATCTCTGGTTCTGACTGACCGGCACTTGCGAACAGCTTCTGCTTCGGGCGCCACACGGCAAGAAAGACTGAGGAAAATGGCGTCGGCTGATGCCTTTATACGCGAATAACTGCAGCTATGACGTCGGGTGAAGTGCGACACCAGCCGAGGCCAGACCCAGTCTTTGGAGTCCGGACGACCGAAGGGCTGCCTGACGACAGGACAACCCATTTGTAAGGACTGCAGATGCATCTTTGAAGGACATCTGCTTTTCATGTTAAAAACATACAATCAGCCTGATGAGCTAATTCAAATGGATCAAGATGCATTTTCCCCCAAGACAATGTTAAGATCTGAAGGAGGAGCCACCTGTTTTCTGGGAGGCTTATGTAGCAAAACAATTTAAAAAGGCAGGATCCATAGGCAGACATGCTGAAATGGTCAAGAAGTGAACCATGACAGTGGAATAGAAGGCCAGAAGACAACTTGAACTGTATTACAAAACCAAAGAAACTAGCTTTAAAAGGGTCATGGTTCTTTTCTTGACACTAATAAAAACATCTTTTCCAATTGCTAATATAGCATTTCCTACTAGCAGGTTTTCTTGCATCCTTTAATATCTGCTGCATATCCTCAGAAAAGATGTGTCAAAAAGGTATTCAAATTCTACCATACAAGCAGTTAGCTACAGCGATCTCAAATTGGGATGATCAAACACTCCCTGTCCTATGCGATTAGGTCCAATCTGTGAAGAAATCTGAGGTAAATGTCTTTGGTAATTTCAAAAAGAAGCAAGAACCACTGTTGATGGGGCCAGAAGAGAGTCCCCTCAATGACATTTAGAGAGTCCTGAATCTTTTGTATGGCCGCAGGTATCAGTGGAAAGGGTGGAAAAGCATACAGGAACATTCCTGTCCAGGCCTTCTTGCATGGAACTCTGGAGCATAATTTTACCAACCGACTGTTGTGTATGGAGGCAAACCTATCTGAGGTGTTCCCCACAGCTGGATCAATTACTGGAAAACCCCCTGGTTCAGTTTCCATTCATGAGTCTCTATCCTAGTCCAACAAAGGTCGCTTGACATAACATTTTTCTCTGACTGGTTACAAGATACCTGTAGAGGTAAGGATGTGCTGAAATGTTATATCCCAGGTTATGACTAGTCTGCAGAGGGTAAGAGCGGGTTTCCCACCATTTGTTTATATACCACATAATGTGGCATTGTCCGTAATCACTTGTAATGATGATAGGCCCTATATACAATCATGAGAGTTGAAAGCATTTTTTACTACCAACTTCTCTTAGGTTTGTGTGTTGGTCTTTTTTTGTTTCAAAGGCCTTGCACTTTTACTCAGATAGCCACTGCTTCCCAAGCAAAGTCTGAGGTGTATGTAGTTACAGACTGTGCTGGAGTGGGAAGGCAAAATGGGAGCGCTGGATTCAGGAAAACCTGGTCTCTCCCACCAAAGTTGTTTCCTTTTCACAAATCCCAAAATGGAGATCTGGAATGCCAATGGATACTGACGCTGGGACAATACTGATTTTAGGTACCACTGAATTTTTCTCACATGGAGTCTGGCTACAGGAATCATGAGTCATGAATCCTAATACCCTGGGAAATTCCCTTGCTGAGTCTTTGGTTTCGGAGGAAAAACTCAGTAATGGATCTAGATACAGATATACTTTTTTTCCTGTGGAAGAACAGCGGTAGCTAGGAGACACCCTAGGAAAACAAACCCATCAAAAGGAGTCAGGTAAGACTTTTGGATGCTCTCCTGAAACCCCACACTGTGTAGGAGATCTTATCCATGTAAGAGATTCCTGACACTTTGAGAAAACTCTGTAAAGATAATCAAGTTGTCTAAATAACGAAAAAATGTGAACACCTTGCATTCTGTTGTAGGCCATCACAGGAGCAAGACACTTTGTGAATACCCTTGGAGAAATGAATAACCCAAAAGGTAATACAGAGAGCTGAAAGTGTGATACAGACACAAAAAAACTCAAGAAATCAAGATACATTTAAAATCTGGTGCTTTAAGAATGGGATAAGCATCATTTAAATCTATGGCCACTAAAAACTTGAATGGGGAATGTGGAATGAAATGCAACAGGCTGTGAAATAACATTTTGAACTTTGGAATGTTTACAAATTGATTTAGAAGGGGAAGATCTTGGACTGTTCTCCATGAGGCTTCTTTCTCTGGTAACAGAAACATTCTTGAATAAAAAAACCTCTGTTCTGGGAATGAGGGATGACATATTGCATGCCCTGAGTTAGCAGAAGCTGAACAGGGGGGGAGGGTGTACTATGATCTGGCAGATGAAGAGGAATCCCTTGAAAAAGGTAGGGAGATCCCCACTGCCATTTGTATCCCTGATGAATACTCTCAGAACCCATCTGAGATGATCTGTTGCCTAAGAAAGAAATGGAGGGCCAGATTTTGGGAAAGAGGCAGCTTGGCACATAAGCAATAAGATTAAACAAAGATTAATTTTTCCTTAGAAGAAAAAGCTATAATGTTCCTCATATTCTCAAAAGAAACTAGCTTGAACTTTAATATGACAGCTTGATGATTAAGAATTTCAGAGATAAGTGTTGCAGAAGAATACATTTTTCCAGAAATCTTCCAAAGGCTTTCCTTTCTATATCAAAGGGTGAAGGACTAACATTTAAAAGACATTTAGCAGCAGCAGGAGGATTTACCAAAAAAATCACCACAAAGTCAGACCTGGGGTTAGAACTCAAAAAGAATGAGGAAGTTTATACAATCAATCTACTTTCTCAGGGGCAGAAGTCTGGCTGCCAAGCATGTCCCAGGCTGTAATGAATACATTTCTCCAATCCTAAAAAAACAGGAGGAACTGGTATAGATGCAGGAAATTATAAGAGTTGTAATAAATTACAATATTGCTTTAATGACAGAGGAATATCATTATGCCTTCAATGAAACAACTGATATATTCTGGATATGATTTCAGAGAAAAAGAAAATTCTTCCAAGAGGCTATAAGAATAGACACTCTCCTCAGAGTCAGAACCAGAGACCTGACAAAAGAAAACAGAATTTGTCCCCTCACATTTTTATGTTCAGTGTGATGAACATCCTCAGACAGTGAAGAATTCAGTTTTCTTACCAGGAGCACCACAGCTACAAGGTTCAAAATCCTGAACTAAACCTGGAGCCAAGCCCAATAAATCATTCCTGTCCAAAGTAACAGATAGGTAAAGGCACAAATCTATTTTATTGTTTCTTTTTTCATGAATTTGTAAAGAAGCAGACCTACATTAGACAGACAAAACCTCCCTATGGTGGAGTGAGGTCTGATCCCCTGATGGATAGGTTTTCCATGGTGCTTATAGCAAAAATGAATGCAATGGCCTATTCATTTAGAAATGGTTTGCTTTGAAATAGCCTTCCCCTCTGCCCCTGCAGCAAATGCCACCAGCAGTTGTTCAGATTTCCTTTGAGGTTTAGTCCTGTCCAAGTAGAATCTAAGTTGTCTGTGCACATCTAAGGAATGCAGTATCCGTTCCCCTTTGTTCTGTGGATTGGGAAAGAAGGTTGGCAAGTGAATGGACTGATTAAGAGTCACACTGGATATCACCTTGGGCATGAAGGATGGATTGGTTCTGAGGCACACCCTGTCCGCATGAAAGACGATGAAAGGTTCCACTGTCATAAGGGCCTGTAATTCAGATACCCTTCTAGCTGAAGTGATTGCTAAAAGGAAAGCTGTTTTCCAAGAAAGAAATTTTAAGTCTGCAGTAGCAGCTGGCTCGAAAGGAGGTAGAGTGAGTTTCTCCAAAACAAAGTTAAGGTCCCAGACTGGGGTCGGAGCTCTCCTGGGTGGTCTCAAATTTTTGGTCCCTCTGAGGAACTTGAGCAGTGGATGAGAGAAGAGAGGAGGTTCTGTGTTGTAATGAGCTGAAATGGTTGAGGCATGGATTTTAATGGAGGAGAAAGATGGGCCCTTGTGAAGCATCTCAGTTAAGTACTGTAAAATCTGAGGTAAATTGGGTGCTGCTGTGCACATCCCTTGAGATTGGTTCCAGGCATAGAATCTTTTCCATTTTTCAGCATACCATTTTCTAGTACTAGGCTTCCTTGCCTCTAAAATGATATCCATTACAGATTTACTGAGGGATAGTAAAGGAGAGATTATATAATTTAGACAGGCTGCAAGGTTCAGTGTTGGAAGCTGAGGGTGCAGGATCTGGTTCTCCTGCTGAGACAACAGGGAAGGAGTCTGAGGCAGGTGCCATGCGGATAACCGTGACACACTGTGCAGGAGGGGGTACCAGTGTTGGTGCAGCCAGTCTGGAGCAATCAAAACCATCCTTGGTTTGTCCTGATTTTTAGTAGTACTTTGGAGAGCAGGGGCAGAGGGGGGGAAGGCATAGACTGACAGGTTTTTCCAGATGGACAAAGCTTCCACTTTCCAGACTTGTTTGTGGGGAGTCCTTCTGCAAAAGTTGTCAAATTGGTAGTTCTGGGGAGAGGCAAACGGGTCTATATCTGGGCTCCCCCATTTGCTTGTCAACATGTTGAAAATCCTTGGTTGCAGTTTCCACTCATGTGGGTCCATGAGGATTCTGCTTAGTCCATCTGCCAGTGTATTTAATTTTTCTGGCAGGAATTGAGCGTGTAGGTGCACTTGGTAGCTCAAGGCTGTGTTCCACAATGCCACAGCTAGTCTGCAGAGGGGGTAAGAATGTGTACCCCCCCCCTGCTTGTTTATGTACCGCATAACAGTGGTGCTGTCCGTCTTTACCATTAGTTGTCCTGGAAGAATGTGGTCTATGAAGGCTGTCAGAGCATTCTGCACAGCTAACATTTCTTTTTGATTGATATGCAGGTGCATTTGAGTTGGGTTCCATTTGCCCTGAATGCACTTCCCTGCCAGGTGAGCCCCCCATGCATAGTCTAATGCGTCTGTTAGGGTTTGGGTGGCAGGGGGTGGTGTGAAAGGTAGTCCCTTGTTTTGGTGGCAGGCCTCTGCCCACCAAAGGAACTCTAGGCGTAGGCAAGGAATATTGGAATCATTGCTTCTAGATCCTGAGAATGTTGACACCATAGGCTTTTTAGATATCACTGTAGTTTCCTCATATGCAGTCTTGCATATGGAATTAGAAGAATGCAGGAGGCATTTTCAGACTTGTTGGCTGTTGGTGAAGCACCCACCAAGAGGGGAAAATGCTGAGAGAAGAAAGGAGCCACTTTTGAGATTTTAAGTATTTTGCTTCAGATTATTTGTTAAGTTTTTCTGCATTGCCGCCTACTTTTGAGCATTTTTTTGGCTTGTTATACTTGATTTCTGTGTTGGTAACTGTATTTAGAACACAATCTAGAGCTGATTACTGAATTTCCTGCCTGCACTTATTTTTAAAATCGTTTTTTTTCTTAAAACTTGCATTTGATCTGTCTCTGGCCTAGCACTCAAGTGTGGGGTCATTTACTGCACTGTTCTAACTTGTTGATACTTGTGAACCTCTGCTTTCTTTAAAAAAAACAAAAAAAACAAAAAAATCTTGCTTTTTCCCACTTTTCTGAGATTTAAAAAAGTTCAGTTACAGATTTGCTGATCTGAACTGTTTGTAAGTTTCTTGGAGGCCATTGTTTGCTTGGGCTAAAGGGAAGTCTCTGTGTTCATCAGTGGCAGTGACAAACATTGAGCAGCCTGCCTGGCCCTGTGGGAGTGGTTACTGCCTTGAAACTGTAGTTTTATTGGCCATTTTGGGTCAATTCCTAACTCCTTGATCTCCCTCTTTTAAAACCTGTTTTTGCGCATAGCGCAATATCGGACAGCGCCGCCTAATTAGGTTTAAACTATTCCTGGCTCCACGAAGTCTGCTCTTCCCTTTTTCCCTTAGAACTGCTCTATCTCTCAAAGTAAACACCATATTCTCATTCTAAGGCCCCTCACTGGCCCAACTAAGTAATTTTACAAGTTAGCACTAATAAACCATAAGCACTACTTACTCTTATACTCTCTACGATTACCTTGTCCCCTATTGGTCCATTTTAATTCAGTTCCCTATATTACTCTAGCATGTCCAAAGGTCAGTCAATGGTTTCCTCTCCAGTCCAGCTGGTGAATCAGGGGAATTTTGAGGCAATGTTACAACTGTCTCATGTACACGGGACAACCCTCTCCTCCTCCAAACAGGTTCGAATATATGTGAGAGATGCAACCATATTGCCAAACTGGAGGCTGAGCTCTCTCATCTCAAAACTGGTGTAACCAGTCAGGAGGAGAAGGTAACCTCACACAACACAATTCCAGTATCACATAGTCCCACCACAACAGCGAACCAAACACATAAAAACACAAAAACATACTCTGAGGCTCTAAATAAAAATCTACCTAAGCAACAGAGACCTCCAAAGCAGACATCCAAGCAAACGCTACCCCAAAACAAAACACGTACAACACATAGCACACAAAGTCAGTGCGCCAAGCAGTCACAGCCCTTAAGGCTGAATAACACACCTGATACTCTTGTAATAGGCGACTCTATTGTCAGACACACTGACGTCCCGCTCACCAGGCTGAATAAAGAGAAGGTCACAGTGAGCTGCCTGTCGGGCACTAGGAACCGCCACATAACGCAAGCACTCAGGTCACTCCAAAGCAACTACAAATATGACTCAGTCATTGCACATGCTGGCGTGAATGACCTGAGACGTACCTCCCTTGACTACATAAAAAGAGACAGAGGAGCTCTCTGATCATGTAGCCCAGGCCGGTATGACCCTGACCTTGAGCAGCATCTTACCCTCACCTAGAATGATGCCACAGTATAAAGACAAAATGATCAATTTTAACAATTGGCTAAAATTCTGGTGTCATTCAAAGGGAATCCAGTGTCTGTCAGCCTGGGATGACATGCTTGACAAGCCACGTTGCTTCACTAGGGACGGCTTGCACCAGTCACCCCTAGGCTTTCGGATATTGGCAAAGGCTCTTGCCACCCCCATAGTGCCTTTTTTAGGCAAGGCTCAAAAGTCAAACCCACCTCCATAGACAGCACAAGGAACAAGAAACTAAGGGTAATGCTGCTAAACGCCAGAAGTCTTAACCTCAAGATGCATGCACTCGAAGCTCTCCTCAGTATGGAGAACATCGATATCTGTGCAGTGACAGAAACCTGGTTCAAGGCTCCAGAGAGCACCCCAGCACTACCAGGTTATACCTCATATCATGCTTTTCGCCCCAAAACCCGGACCAAACCACAAAAGGAGGGGGAGTTTCCATATTTATCAAGGATATCCACACCTCCAGGTTAGTGGCATTGCACGAAGTATCGGAGACCATCCATGTGCAACTGACAGTGGGCAAGACTGCTTTTCAGTTTATAGCATCCTACAGACCACCCTCTCAAAGTCAGGAATCCCACTCGGCTTTCCTGAAAACATTGGAGAACATGAAGATCTCTCAGAACACCATTACATTGGGCGGCTTCAACTACCCAAACATAGACTGGGAGCACTACTCAAGCCCCAGCACCTTAGCCCAAAGATTCCTGGAATTTATAAACTCAAATGCTATGGAACAACTAGTCACCACTCCCACAAGAGGGGAAAACATACTAGACCTGATCATTACCAACATGGGGACTCTATGCTCCATACCAGAAGTATATGCCTCATTGGTAAGATCAGACCATAAATTAATTTCACTGGATATCCACATCACGACCCCACCCCCAGCCCAAAAAACCACAGTGAAAAACTTGTCAAAAGTGAACTTCACACTTCTCAAAACCAAAGTAGAATCCTTCAAGGCCCCAGAGCCAGTGGAAACTACGGCCCAAACTGCAGAATCCTATATAAACGCATTCTACGGACATCTCCAGGAATGCATGGATCATGCTATCCCAAACAAAATCAAGACCCAATCATCCAAAGGCAGGCGTCCAGTCTGGTGGACCCCAGCCATAAATAAACTGTACAACAGAAGGAGGAAGCTATAACATGATAGAGCAAAATCCCTAAAAGGGAAGGCATCTCTGATCAGTACTAGCAAAAAATTACGATCCCTCAAAATCCTCCAAGGCCAGCTTCGAGAGAAAAACTGCACAGGACACTAAAGACAATCATAAGGCTTTTTTCAGTTATGTTAGGAACCTGGGATGCAACTCCCAGACTTGTTCTGAGTTGATTCTAAATGACAAAAAATACACTGAACCCACAGACATCGCCAATATCCTGGCAGACAGGTTTAGTGCAAACTTCTCCACCCCCTCCCCCCAAAAGAGCAAGTATCTATCCCGGCAGAGTGCAGCCTCCCAAACATCTCAGATGCTCAGGTGAAGGCCTCCCTCTCCAAAGCAAAAAACACTGCTTCCATGCGACCAGATTAATCCCTCAAGTAAAACTGCTGTACAATCTCAGCCTCACTACAGGATATGCGCCCAAAGAATGGTGTACAGCAACAGTGGTCCCACTCCACAAAGGTGGCGCCTCTGCGGACCCTGGAAACTATTGCCCCATAAGCCTGACTAGCCTAGTCTGCAAGGCTATGGAGAGGATCATCATGGAACTCATAAACAAAGACATTGGGCACCTACAGACACTAGATCCTACCCAATTTGGCTTCGTCAAGGGCAGATTCTGCCTTTTGAACCTGGTCGACTTCTTCGAAACAGTCACCAAGGCCATAGATGAGGGGAAGGTAGTCCACACAGCCTATCTGGACCTCGCAAAGGCATTTGACACAACACCCCACTCGGGCATCATAGATAAGCTATCCAGCCTAAATATAAACCCCTATGTCACAAGATGGGTCGCAAACTGGCTAAAAGACAGAACCCATAGAGTCAGAGTTGCTGGGGCCATGTCAGACTCGAAACCGGTCACAAGTGGCATCCCACAAGGTTCTGTCCTGGGACCTCTCTTGTTCGGTATTTACTTTTCTGAGGTACAGGCCAACGTGGGAGGACGATGGCTCACCAAGTTCACAGATGACTGCAAACTGGGCGCCATAATCGACTCTCCAGCTGACACAAACATCCTTCAAAAAGGTCTTGCAGAGACAGATAACTGGTGCCAGAGGCATGGTCTAAAGCTAAATGCCAAAAAGTGTATAGTCATACCCTTTGGCAAAAAACAATGTGCCCACAAATTGCCACATAGGTGGTAACCCATTAAGTACAGAGAAAGTAATTAGGGATCTGGGGACCCAAGTTGATAGCAATCTCTCCTTTGACAACCACATTGCCAAAGTGGTTAGAAAGACCTTCTACATAGCCCACCTATGAAAGGATTCACATCTAGATCAAGAGAGGTAATCGTGCCCCTTTATTCATCCCTCATCAGGCCCATCATAGAATACAATGCCCCCTTTGGGATGTACCTTACCCGACACCTGCAGCAATTAGAAAGACCCCAAAAGTACCTCACCAGGAGGATCAACGGACTCAAACAGATGCCATATGCTGCTCGGTTAAAAAAACTCCAGCTCTACTCAGTTGCATACCGCCTACTTCGAGGCGATCTATGCCTGACATATAAAGCTATGTCCAACCCAGAATTAATGGACATGCTCCACCTCAGTAAATCTAAATCCCTTAGAGCCACGCGCTCAAGGGACTTGAACCTCAGCACAGAAATAAATAGAACATGCTGGAGGGACAGATTCATAACCCAGAGGTTCCCTTCGCTCTGGAATAGAATTCCAATTCATGTTAGGCAGAGCACCTCACTGACTCTCTTCAAGAAGAATCTTGGTGAGTGGATGGGGGATCATAGGTTTGTCCCGGGGATTACTTCCGTGTCACTATTAGACAGAGGCACAGTAAACTAAACTTTAAAAAGGACACAGTATACTCAAATCAAGGGGTGGCGTAAGCCAAACACAATCGGGCTAGGCTTATAAATGCCCCAGGGCAGATAGCCTAGTATGAACCTATGAACCCCAAGGCTTGCAGTATTTGTCTTGCAGATAGCAGGGATTTTGTGGCCACTTGTTTGAAGTAGGTTGTCAAATGAATTTGTTTCTCTGGCGTGAGGTAAGCCATTTGGGAAGCTGTACTCAAGCTTGCTCCCAGGAATATAATTTGCTGACAGAGTAACAGGTGTGATTTCTTTTCATTTATGGTGTACCCCAGACAAGTTAGAACCCTCTGAACAAAGGCCAGATGATTCAAAAGTATGTCCTGGCTTTCTGTCTGAATTAGACAATCGTCTAGGTATGGGTATATTTAAATATTTCTTTGCCTGCAAAATGCAATAACTGGAGTTAGGCCCTTTGGCTTTTCTACTGCGCCCAGGGTATTCAAAAATGGCAGTGCAGAGAAAGTACGAGTTGTGTACACTTACCATAAATGTAGATGTTCAAGTGTATTCACTGTTGCAGTCATTACATTTGGGTAAACCTGCTGGCAGGTTGCCCTCAGTCGACCTGAATTCCAAAGTCCTGGATCCTGCGTCGACTGCCGTCGCCCCTTCCCTGACGTCAGTTCGTCAGGGGTATAAAAGAAGCAGCAGACGCCATTTTCTTTAGTTTTTCTTGCCCCAGATGTCAGGTGCACCCTAAAAGGATAGGCAAAATTTATATCTATATATAAAATTACATGCAGCAATATGAACTTTACCTTCATCCACAAGCAAATACACCATACAGGTTGTATAAATCAGAGAAGGAAAGATGGGTTCCATCAGAAGAAAAGGGGGAATGGAGGGTTTGTAACCTGGACTGCAACAGTGAATACACTTGAACATCTACATTTATGGTAAGTGTACACAACTGTACTATGTTCTTCATATTTCACTGTTGCAGTCATTACATTTGGGTAGATTTACAAAGCTATGGTTGGGAGGCTGGAGCTAAACAGCATTAGGAGTGGCTATGAGACCCTGCAGAACTGTAGTGGCAAAGCCTGCCCTGGATTTAGAGTAGAGTGGCAGATGACCGTGCTTTCTAAAGGTGTGCACTGAACTCCCAAGTAGCTGCCTCTAAAATGTCCTTGGTTGGTACTCCCCTGAGAAAGGCTGTTGAAGTGGCTGCAGCTCTGGTGGAATGTGGCCTAATGCCCTTAGGCACTGGCTTGCCATGGTATAAGTAGCAGAAACGAATGCAGTGGCCTATCCACTTTGAAATAGTCTGCTTTGAGATAGCCTTTCCTTGTGATCCTGCAGCATATGCCACTAGTAATTGCTCTGTCTTTCTGAAAACTTTGGTTCTGTCCAAGAAGAATTTAAGCTCTCTATGCACATCCAAAGAATGTAGAATTCTTTCCCCCTTGTTCTGTGGATTTGGAAAGAAAGTTGGCAGATGAATGGTTTGATTAAGAGCCACACTGGACACCACTTTAGGCATAAATGTTGGGTTGGTCCTCAGGGAGACTCTGTCCGGAAAAAAAAAATGATAAAAGGTTCCACAGCCATGAGTGCCTGTAGCTCTGAAACTCGTCTTGCAGAAGTTATTGCTAGGAGCAGAGCTGTTTTCCAAGATAAAAACTTTATATCCGCAGTAGCAGCTGGCTCAAAAGGAGGCACGGTGAGTTTTTCCAAGATGTAGTTGAGGTCCCATGCAGGCATTGGTGATCTCCTTGAAGGCCTTAAATGTTTGGCTCCTCTGAGGTACAGTTTTAATAAGGGATGAGAAAAGATTGGTGGCTCTGCATTGTAATGGGCCGAAATGGCAGAAGCATGAATTTTAATAGATGAGAAAGATAGGCCTTTGTCCAGTATCTCAGTTAAGTATTGTAAAATCTGAGGAATATTTGGCACAGTTGTATCTGTTCCTTGTGCCTGGTTCTAAGCACAGAATCTCTTCCATTTTCCAGCATAAGATTTTCTAGTACTAGGCCTTCTGGTTTCCAAAATGACATCCATCACAGCTTTGCTGAGAGGTATGTTTTGTATGACTACATTATTCGCCATGCTGCCAGGTTTAAAAGTTCTGAGCTGGTGTGCAGGATCTGATTGTTTTGCTGGGATAGTAGATGCGGTACTTGAGGTAAGGTCCAAGCTGGGCAGTGAGACAAGCTCCTTAATATTGGGTACCAGTGCTGGCGGGGCCAGTCTGGTGCAATCAGAATCATCTTTGGCTTCTCCTGTCTGACCTTGGGGAGGAGAGGCAGAGGGGAAAGGCATATACTGATAGGGCGTCAACTTTCCATGCTTGTCTGTGATAAATCCTTGTGCAGAATCTCTTGAGTTGGTAGTTGTGAGGGGAGGCAAATACATCCATGTCCGGGCATCCCCATTTCCTTGTTATCGTATTGAAGACTTGTGGATTTAGCTGCCACTCGTGGGGATCCATGAGGTTTCTGCTGAGTTCGTCTGCCAGAGTATTTTGCCTTCCTGGCAGGAATTGTGCCTGCAGATATACTTGGTAAGTCAATGCTGTGTCCCACAAAGTCATAGCTAGTCTGCAAAGGGGGTACGAATGTGCACCCCCCTGCTTGTTTATATACTACATGACCGTGGTGTTGTCTATCAGTAGTTGTCCTGGATGAAGTAGGTCCTTGAAGGCTGTCAGGGCATTTTGAACAGCTAGCATCTCTTTTTGATTGATGTGTAGATGCATTTGGTTTGAGGTCCATGTTCCCTGAATGCATCTTCCTGCCATGTGAGCCCCTCAGGCATAATCTGATGCATCCGTTGTTAGTGTCTGCCTGGCTGGGGGTAATGTGAATGGCTGTCCCTTGTTTTGGTGACAAGCTTTTGCCCACCATCGAAACTCCTGTTGCAGGCAGGGAATGAGAGTAATAATGGTTTCCAGGCTGTGGCAATGTTGAGTCCAAACACTTTTTAGGTACCATTGAAGTTTCCTCATGTGCAGTCTTGCATATGGAATTAATAGGATGTAGGATGCCATGAAGCCCAAAGCCTGCAGAATTTTTCTTGCAGATAACTGGGCCTTTGTTGCTAACATGTTGAAATAGGTAGTCAGTTGGCTTTGTTTGTCTGGCGTGAGATAAGCCATCTGGGCAGTTGTATTTTAAGTTTGCACCCATGAATATTATCTCTTGAGAGGATACTAGCTTTGATTTCTTTTCGTTGACTGTGTACCCTAGGCATGTTTAAAAGTTTTTTCACAAACGCCAGATGCTGTAAAAGGATGTCCTTGTTCTCTGCTTGAATTAGGCAGTCGTTTAAGTAAGGGTATATCTGTATTCCTCTTTGTCTGCAGAATGCAATTACTGGTGTCAGGCACTTTGTAAAGACCTTGGGCGCAGTAGATAAGTCAAAGGGCAGCGCAGAGAATTGGTAATGCATTGAGCCAGCCTTGAATCTGAGGTATCTTCTGCATATTTGTCTGATTGGGACATGCAGGTATGCCTCTTTTAGGTCTAAAGTTACAAGCCAAGCGTTCTTGCCCAGCATGGGCAGAAGCTGCTGCAAAGTCAACATCTTGAATTTTGGTATATCCAGATATGTGTTCAGAATCGATAGGTCCAGTATTGGCCTCCAGGCCTTGTCCTTTCTGGGCACTAAGAACAGTCTTCAGTAAAATCCTTGCCCCCGCTCTTGCTCTGGCACTTGTTGAATGACCCTCATGTCCATGAGGGATGAGACCTGTTTTTGCACCTCTGCCCATTGATTTTTTGGCAGATCTGGCCAGCCGTTTGCCTTTGGCAGGGTATGGAAATGGAACTTGTAGCCTTGTGACACGATATTTAGAACCCACTTGTCCTGGGTTACAATGTGCCAATTTTGAGAAAAAAGTGCTAATTTCCCCCCTAAGGGTGCTGCCAGGGGGACGTCATTGGGGCTGTTTTCTGTAAGGTTGTGATTTGTCTTCTCCACTTTTGGAGGTAGAAGCACCCCATTGCTTTGACCTGTATGAACCTTGCACCTGGGATCTGCCTCTAGGGCGTCTGGGTCTGCCCCTTTGAGGTCTGTCTGACACAGGAAAGGACTAATTCTTTGTTGGCCAGTGTCTACTAAACCTAGGTGGCTGTAATTGTATGAAATCTTTGACCGTTTGCATAGATTTAGCCTTGTCCTCCATTTTCTTTAACACCTCTTCTGCCATAACACCAAACGAAGTATCATGCTGTAAAGGTGCATCTAATAATTTAACTTTAACATGATCTGGCAGATTTTGTTCCTTTAACCACGCATGCCTTTGAATTACAGAACCTGTAACTGCGGCCCTGCAGGAGGCCTCTAAAGAATCAAAATCACATTCCAAAGTATGCTTTCCAACTTGTTCAACTGCATGTAATATATCCTGCGTTTCCTTGTTTTCTGCACATTCAGAGTTTAACAACATTTTCTGTTTAAGCAATGACATGACATGTTACTGATATTTGAGCATATGAAACTGACAGTTTAAGGCCCTTATAGCCATGGTAGCAGGTGTAAACCTTTTTTTTCTCATCTGTCCAGTGCCCTAGAATCCCTGTCAGAAAGGGTAGGGTTTTTTGCAACAGAAGCCCTAACTCCCTTGGGACCCTGTGAAATAGTTTCAGGGTCAGCAGCAGGGTTTTTAAAAAGGAATTGATGCGAGTCAGGAACCTTGTAATATCCGTCAAGCTTAACAGGAGCTGGAGGTAAGGAGTCAGGGGTAAGGCTAGACTCCGAAAACACATCATCTACAATGTCTAACACAGGGGGATGGCAAGTGGCTTGTGCTGAGGTAGTAACAGGAAATCCCTGAGCCTCTTTTTAGATTCTGAAAAATCTTGGCTCTCCCAGTGAAAATGCTCCCTCATGGTATGTAAGGTTTCCCCAAAGGAATAGTCCTCAGGAGGAGAAGCTGAAGGTATGGATTCTTCACCATCAGAATCCTCATGGGGGAAAAAGAATACTCCTGATCAGAAGAGGAATCAGAAGAAATGGAAACCTGATCTGAAGATTCATAGTCAGTCTCTTGCCTAGGCCTCTTATCAGGAGGGGGATGGGAACCCCTGATCAAAGTAATCAAGCCTTCGGCCATTTTGAGCATCTGTTTTTTGGGCATGGAGGCCTGTCCATGTGGCTCTTAAGTTTGCTTCTTTGCCTTTGAAGGAGCTTTAGTCTTTGCCTTTGAAGTCGGTTTAATGTACAGATGTTTGGGCCTGAATATACCCTCAGAAGCCGGTGCCTGCTCAGTGGCTCCAGACCCATCTGAAGGATTAGCGTCAGAGGCTTCAAAACCTTGAGTTTCCAGTGGCATGGCCGACTCCACGTGGGAGTCGGTAGCGGCCTGCGACTCTGAAGTAGCGGTCATCAGGAGCTGCGAAAGCACCTCACTGAGAACCGGCAGCTGGCTTAGGAGAAGCTTCGTCATCAGTTTTGGGACTCTGGTGTCTTTCTTTTTCTTTGCATTTTTTGTGAACTCCAGTAGTCGGACAGCTTTCCGACGACATTTTTGGATAATTAAACCTGCTTCCAAAATAGTTCAAAGCAAAATCATACCGACGCTTAATAGTGCATTGGTTAAATCTAGCACAAATCCGACAACCTAGAAAGTTATGACTGGGGCCTAGGCAAGGAATACAGTAAGAATGAAAGTCCTTATGAGATATTTGCTTCCCACAAGAAATACAATTATTAACTTTTTCTGACATCGGTTCTGGAGCAAGAAAAAAGTTTCCCCAACGGGGTACTTAGCTTTATAGAAGACTTGGATCTGAAATTCGAACTCGAAAATCTCAGGAGTCTGCTGACCGGCACTTGCGAACTGCTTCTGCTTTGGGCACCTCGCGGCAAGAAAGACTAAATAAAATGGCGTCGGCTGCTTCTTTTATACCCCTGACGTCAGGGAAGGGGTGACGACAGCCGATGCAGGACCCAGGACTTTGGAATTCAGGCCGACTGAGGGCAACCTGCCAGCAGGATTACCCAAATGTAATGACTGCAACAGTGAAACACGAAGAACATCTGTCCCTCCAGCATGTCCTATTTAAGCTGCAGGCCATATTTAGGTCCCTGGACTAGGTAGCACTAGTCCCATTTGATTTAAAGATATGTACCAAGTTCATTAGGTTTGGGCCTGAGATTGCTCTGTAAGCCAGGCACAAGTCTCCCCTAAGAAGTCTACATGATACAGAGTATAGCTATAGGGACTTTGTCTGTGAAAGGCACATGCTGGAGTCAGTTATCACCTTAGTTAGAAACCTCTGAGGTCTCTCCACCTGCTACGGGTGGTTTGTATGGTACACTCTGAACAGAGCATTATGATAAATTACAGGCCGGATTAGTGACAAGTATAAAAGGGTTACAACCTCTTTTGCTCTCAAGGAGATGCCTTTACTAATCAAGTATGCTAATAGAAAGCCTTCCTTACTACAGTAGACACATGGTGGTCGAAGTCAAGGTTCCAATTAACTTGTGATCCCAGGTGTCTTACCAGTTCATGGGTACTTGGGGTACTGTTGTTGATTTCATAGTGTGAAGGGACATTGCTTGTGCTGAAGAGAATGATGATGCATTTCTTTGCATTTAGTTTGTGACCATGACTAAGACACCAGTTGCTGGTCTGCGCAAGACACTCGGAGTATACCAACATCATTTGGAGATTCAATGACTGCACCTACTTTGCAGTCATCTGCAAACTTGGTCAGCCACAACCCCTTAATTTTGACCTGAACTGAGAAATATATACCAACAGTAGGGGGCCTGCCACTATCCCATGTGGCATCCCACTGGTAACAGGTCTGCTGGTTGATGTGGAGTCACCCACTTTGATAGTGCATGTCTGGTTTGTGAGCCAGTTGACAACCCATCTTACAATGAAGGGGTTTACATTCAGTTTGCCAAATTTATTGGTAATGTCCGAGTGTGGAATTGTGTCAAAAGCCTTTGCCAAGGCGAGGTATGCTGTGTGCACAGCCCTCATTCAATGGCCCTGGTCACATTTTCGAAAAAAATCCACCAGATTTAACAGGCAGGATCTGCCCTTGACGAAGCCGAAATGAGGAGGATTCAGGATTTGGAGGGCACCTATGTCTTTATAAGGTCCATAACGATATGTTCCATGGCCTTACAGATGAGCCTGGTCAGGCTTATGGGTCTGTAATTCCCCGGGTCTGTTGCTAGGCCACCTTTGTGGAGGGGAATAACTGTTGCTGTTCTTCATTCTGCAGGAACAAAGCCTGTGGCTAGACTATGATTGAAAAGGGTACTTAATGTTGATGTTATCTCATGTTTTAACCTGTCTAGAAGACAGCCTGGGATGCCGCCTGGTCCTATAGAGGCTGTGTTTTTTGCCTTGGGCAAGGCTTTGATGACCATGTTCTTGAGATATGTAAGGTTGGGGGGGGGGGTTAGGGGAAGGTTTGTGATAGGTTTGGAGGGGATAAGGGAGTGAAATTTTCGCCAATCCGCTAGCAAGTTTGCTATCTCTGTTGGGTCAGTGTGTGTGATATTGTTGGTCACTAGTTCTGCACGTGCTTGGGTCTTACCTTTTAGGCTATGTACATAGCTGTAAAAGACCTTATGGTTATCCTTGGCTGTGCTTGCTAAGTTTTTCCTAAAGAAGCCCTTTGAGGATTTGACAAGTTGTCTTATTTGCCTGTTGAGGCTGTGGAGGGTGTTTTTCCACTGTTGGGGTCTCGCTTGTGTTTTCCTGGACAGCAACTTTTTGCATTTATTGTAAACTTTGTTGATGCTGGATGTCTACCTTGACAGCTTGTTTTTACTTGGGGTTCTGGCTTTGATTCTTTCTGGCACAGCAGAGTCTATACACTTATGCAAGTGATTGTACAGGGCTTTAGTGCAAGTTCGGTGCAGTTACCACGTCCAGCTGGGGTGGGGCTCAGAATGCATTTATACCTTCATGTAGGAAGGGTATAGTTTACCTTGGTGAAGTTTTTTAGTCTGATTTCACCCTCTATGAGTTCTGGAGTTAGCATTAGCTCAAAGGTGACTGAGTGTGGTCAGATTTAAATAACGAAGGTCTGACAGTTGCGGTGGTGCATTTATTTGACATGTTAGTGAGGACCAGATATAGTATGTTTCTCTTGTTGGAGTATCAGCAATTTGTTCCAGGGCGTTTGAAGTCAAGGAACTTTTGCACTAGCGAGTCAGGGCTAGTGTAGGTTTCCCAGTTGATGGTGGGATAATTGCAATCCCCCATAACCAGTGTGCTCAGTAATATTTGGATTATCTTCAGTTTGGTCAAGTAGGCTTCGTGCGCGTCATGACCCATGGATGGGGATCTATAATTGGCTACAACTTGAATGGTGGTCTTAACCCACCATAACCTGAACTTGGAGTAAATTCATGGAGTTGTCCACTGTAACCAGACAGTAGGTGAATTTACCTCTACTATATATAGAAACACCACCTCCTCTGGTTCTCACATGTTCATTTTGCAGTACGAAGGTGTGAAGGCATTGTAGCCTTGCGAGGTCAGGGTATTATCTGAGGCCTTGAATCAGGTTTCTGTGACTGTACAGACATCTATATCTTCCAGTGATAGAAGTGCTTGCAGGGTGGGCAGTTTTTGTTTAAGCTCCTAGGGTTTAGTAACATGACCCTTATTTTGTTATGATTGGCAAATTTCACTTTGGTACGTTTGCATTTGAGACCTTGCCTAAAAAAGGCACTATGGGGGAGGCAAGAGCCTTTGCCAGCAGCCAAAAGCCTAGAGGTGTCAGGTGCAAACCTTCTTCGACTAACCAGCGAGGTTTGTTGACCATGGCTTCCCAGGCCGACAGGAACTAAATCCCCTTTGAATGACACCAAAAATTAAGCCAATTATTGAAATCAATGATTTCTTTGTTTATACTGTGGCATCATTCTAGGTGAGGGTTGTATTCTGCTCAAGGCTAAGGACATACCTACCTGGGACACGTACTCACAGGGCTCAATCATGTCTCTCTTCTTATAGTCCAGTGAGGTACATCTCAGGTTGTTCACTCCAACATAAACTATGACAGAGTCATAATGGTACTTGCTGCTAAGAGACCAGAGTGCATACGTGATCTGATGAATTCTAGCACCAGACAGGCAAGCTGATTGTGACTTTTTGACCAACTTGGTGAGTAAGACATCCGTGTGTCTCACTACTGAGGCTCCAGACTAGAAAATTAGTTTTTTGCATGTGTACAAGTTTGTTTTCTGAGTGTGTGTAAATTTTGTTTTTTGAGTGCATATAAACCTTCTTGCGTAGCCTTTCCATGACACTGCTATCCTTGTCTGAAGAAAGCAGCTTGGTACAGGGCAAAAGCTTGGTGGGTTTGTCTGAAGTGAGACACTACAAGAGGATCAGGCAGCCAGAACAAACAGAGCAGCAGAAGATTTGAGAGACTCCATTTGAAGGCACTCACAATACCTCTTCTGGATATCAGAAATCCCGTCATACTATTAATATTCAACACATGCAGAACCAAGTTGCTACTGAGACAAAGGGCAAGTGATATTGCTGTGTCATTTCCAACAAGGTGTTTTGAAAAAGATGACCGATGAGCTGCTTGCTGCCTTCAAGGAACCTGCAGGGACACTATTGTATCTCTATTACAAAAGTATGGCCAGGATATGAATATGATAGGATATGAATTTCAATATGATATGATATGAATTTCAATACTAGACATTTTACAATTGCAAGTTCCATGTTAGTAGAGCCATTTCTGTATACCAAAGTTCATGTAGCACTCCAAATTCTCTCAGCTAGTCACTGGATAATACACATATGGCATTAATCTAATCAAGAAAGTCTAGCTTTTGACAGGAAAACTACAGAAAGGCTTACCTGCTACACCAGTAAACTCACATTAAGAAAAAAAAAAGGCCATGCCTAATAAAACAAGTATGAACTAATAAATGTTACTGTTTTGTCAACACACTAAGTCTGAACCTACAAAAGAGTTCACAATAGACACCTTACCTGACTATGTGATACCAAGGTCTGGTAATTCAGTCCAGTCTTTTGCTTAACCAACAATCGCTTTTGTTCTTCAATTACACGAGACAATTGAGGTGGCTGCCGTTGTTGTTGCTGCAAATAAGCCAACAAAGCTGCTTTATTTTGATTTGGCTGTGTTACTTCTTGCCCGCAGTCTACCTCAAAATGTGTCAGAGGTTTTGTGTTACCATAATTCAGCATGGAATTCTGATTACTCACAGGGTTCTGGTTTAGGTTGCTAGACTGGTGACTGAGCATATTAACATGGCTTAGTTGCACATAATTGTTTCCAGATCTAGATGAACTTTTAGCTGACATACCAGAGTTTATAAGTTTGGGATTATTAAAGTCTTGTTGATAAACTGAAGTGCTATTTGACTTCTCCATCACAAATGGCCCGCCTAGTGTATTTGGAGAAGGACCAGATTGCGCCCAGTTGGGAACATGGCTAGACTGATTAAATTTTTGAGCCTGTTGCTGGTTTTGTATCAGCTGAGCTCTATTCTGTTTTGCGGCTATCTGCTGAAGCTGTTGAGCTGGAGTCATCTCTTTAGAAGATCCAGTACTCTGTCCAGGAACTGTGATGCCAGAAGTGGCTCGCTGTCCAGGCTGTGGTTGCTTTGGCCCTTGTGAAGAAGGCTGATGAAATGTTTGATTTGCAATCTGATTAGGAGCTTGAGGCAAAGGTTGAGAATTTCCTACCACAGGTGAGGCAGCACTGACTGGGACTGAGGGTGCATTCAAGAATGAAGATCCAGGCTGATTAGGTCTCATCTGAGGAGATCCCCTTTGCTCCGGTTCACTATTTGCTGGAGAAAACTCGGTTTTAATATTTACAATATCCAGAGGAAGAGGAGTCTGAGCAGCAGAAGCAGAAGACTCTGTGTCCTTCTTTTCTTCAAACTCCTCAGTAAACAAGTCATTGATGTATTCATCAGGTACTGATCGATTAAGTTCTTCAATAAGTTCCTTCCAGTCTTGCTCATTAAGATTTAGTTCAGGCATCAGTATGTTTTGAGTCATGGAACCTCCTGTCCCAGAAATCATACAAGGAAGTCCATCCATTGGTTCTTGCTTAACCATACAATATCCATCAGCATCATCAAGTCTTTGGAGATTATCTGAAAGGCAATTGTTTTTGCTAGTAGCATCCATTCCCAGTGAATGATTACCATTGAGCTGAATGGTATCAATATTTGGAGGTTTACTGTCCAGGTGGTGCAAAGGAGAAACGGATTTTCCAGTGGAGGATCCATTCACCCCACCTACTTGTTCATCAAGACGCATTTTCTTAGGTACTGAAAAATTATCTCCATATCCATTCTGCTGGTCACCATTCTGAGGAGAGGCAGCACTTTCTAACTTCTTTTTCACAGTCTCATGCAGCTGCTGAAAAATGCAAATGTACCAATATTAGAATTAATCTAACCAATTTATAAAACAATATAAAATTGATCACAAAGTTACATACACATACGTACAACATGCAAACATTTTTACAGAACATAAATACATAGAATTCGAGGGGAAATGGTAATGAAACAGTTAAATTATAATGCAAGCAGTCAACAATGGGACATACTTTGGCATAAAAAAGTTAAGGAACCTGAATCTTGGACATAAAATAATAGTTATAGATGGATGGGAGATTAGAGCTGATATATAATGAGAAATCTTTTGAAGATGCATCACTCTTCTTAGGGTGATCCAATATATCAAAACATTATCATTCTCACAGCAAGAAAAATGGGGAGTGGGGGTCAAACACCAGCACTATATTAAAACATTATCATTCTCAAAGCAAGGAAAATGGGGAGTGGGAGGTCAAACACCAGCACTATAAACATCTATCACCTGGGGATGACAAAATATTTCATCTAAATTACCTTCTCAACAGACTTATTTTCAAGCTATGCTACAGCAATGCTTTTTTAGTACATAAAATGGAACAGCTGTACAGCTGAAAGAAGCAACAATGAAGAGGGGTATGTACATTCAAAATCTCTAGACAAATAGAGCATTACTTTTACTAGTTTTGCAGCTCTAGTCTGAAATTTCTTTTTTTTCTTTGTAAATTAGGCAATTGATTCTATAAATAATTTCAGTCCTTCAAGTATCCTCCAAATCTACACGCATGATGTTTTTACACAACAAACTCTGTCTGAAGACCATTTGTAAAGTTTAAGCCACGAAAGTACAGACCAAATACAAATTACAGTTTTTTGAACAATGTAAAATACATCTCAGAAATACTTTACTCTCAGCAATTAGCATCAGCAACTGAAGATTCTAACGCACAGATGAAAAAATAAGTCACTAGCAAGTATACAATGACTGGTCATTAATATTCAAAAATGAGCACAATGACTGGCCAGCCCAACCAGCGTGCTAGTTGTAAATCCAAGAATATACTAACGGAAAACGGTCCAGTCACCCAGACTTTTTCACATTAGTATATCTTCTATTTTTTTTTACTTTTCTTTCTTTTTTGCCCCAAAAAAATAAAACCAAAAACCTGAAACGAATGAGGGAGACAGCACAGACAAAAATAAGAGGATAATCAGGTACATTTTGCAAAATTAAAGAAACTTACCTGGTTAGCCTTTTATTTAGTCTGTCCTGGCTCTCCCGAACATAAAACGTCTTCCGATTTCTTTTTTTATTTTCAATTTAAAAAAAAAAAGCAACGGAAATCTTCCCTTTTCCGTTGCTACCTCTGCACAGCACTGATCTACTACATAAGTGTGGTAACACAAGTCCCATATGTATGTCCAGTACATCAGAAAAAGCTCCAGTATACTGGAAAAACGTGGAAGGGCAGCATGGAGGCATTATACAAAGACATTATTTAAGAAAAGCAAATATTTTTTTTCTTAAATAATGTCAATGTATAATAGCAAAAACCCACGACTGGTGTGGGCAATGCTTGTGACCAAACCACACCAACCATGGGTAAATCCAGCATTACCCACATACAGCCGTGGGTTATTGCTTCCACACAATTCAAATAAATGCTCATCCTTTGCAAGATTGGCTATTACTTTCAATACGGTAAAAAGCTTTAAAGTTAAAACTTATAATATAACTATCCTGAAAAGCAACAGAATACAGAACTGTGAGTTTCTAATTAGTACTCTTTTCCCTTACAAACAAGAAAATCAGAGACAAATGTTACTTGTTCTTTTACAACTGTGACTTGACTGGTATATGTTAAATGTCAGTGTCCTTTTCAACAAGTGAAATGCGTTCTGCCTATCCTCCTCTTCAAATTTTCGTCCTAGTAGCCCTAAAGTCTCAGGATGAAGAATGGCATGTGATGTCAGCAAGTGTGCATTTCATCACAGTATTTTTTATTTATTTATTTTTTTATTACATGTCAGCTGAAAAGATCCTGCTGGGCAGACCCCATTCTCTGCACAGACCAAGGGAGGAAAAGCTCCACTACAACAATAAACTTTACTATATAGTGTATAAGAAAATGTTCCCCCTTCCATGGCATTTTCCCCTTTCTGCATATCGAACCATTACACCACCCCTATTAGATTAGGGCCCATTCATTTCCTAAGAGTGGGGATTTCCTCCCCTAGATCCCCTAGGCTGACAGCCATCTGGAAGCATCATCAGCCACAAAGACACAGGGGTGTTTGTTGCTCTTGCTTGTATCCTGGCAATGAGAGCATTGTGTATGAATAACCCTAACCTTTCCCCTGGTGGTGACTTGAGTGTCTAACTCAATGTAGGAATCATATATGCCTAACAGTCTAAGACATGTTCACCACACATGACCACACCCATGTTACCCCCAGCATTGGCCACTGCCCTTCAGCAGATATGTCAGGCAGCAGCAAGACTGGCTGGGACCCCTCCTACCTCCCCTCAAGGTGTGTATGCAATTCCTACCCACCTGCATTGTTTGGCATTCAAGCTACTATTCAAACTCCAGTCACCTTGATCACAGTCAGGGCTTTAACTGCTCTACCACTATCAAGGCTTGTAATATCATGCATTTCACCTTTAACACAGTTACAGAAAGTTGCAATTGGATAAAGTAAAGTGTAGAACATTAACCGGTATCAGAAAGTATAGTTGTGTGCACTTACTATACATATAGATGTTCTTGTGTATTCACTGTTGCAGTCCTGACTTGTGGGATTTCCTGCTGTGAAAGCCCTTGGCTGGCCGAAGTATCATAATCTCCCTCCTATTTAGGCTGGTGGACGTCCTATCCAGCATCGGTATGCTTGGGTATACAGGGAGCCAACCAACACCATATCATCAGTTTTTTCTTGCCCCCTAGAAAGTAAGAGCCCCCAAGATGAACAATAAAGGCAGGGATCTTGGACAGAAACCTAGGCAATGTAGGGGCAACACCCAGCGGTTCCCCTTGGCTTTGGAAGAAGTTAGAAGCAGATTACTATTGTAGGCAAAGGGGGAAGGAGGGAGGGAAAGAAGACTGAAACAGTGAACATAAACGTAGATGCTTGAGTGAATTAAGTGTACACAACTGTACTAGGTTCTTCATGTTTCACTGCTGCAGTCCTGACTTGTGGGATGATTCCCAAAAGTGAGATGAGGGTGGAAGGAAGATTAAGGAGAGAAGATGTCCTGCAAGATGGCAGTGGTACATTCTGCTCTAGACCTGGAAAAAGGTGGTAAGTGGTAGTGTTTGGTAAAGGTAGGCACAGATGACCAGCTTGTAGCTTCCATAATGTCCTTGGTAGGAACTCCTTTCAGGAAGGCAGCAGAGTTAGTAGTAGCCACTGTAGAGCGCGTCCTGACAGTTTCAATGGCTTTTTACTGTGATGGCTGTAACAAAAGGAGATGCAGTGAAAGATCCACTTGGAAATAGTCTTTTTGGAAACTGGTTTCCCTTCATAGCCATTGGCAAAGGACACAAAGAGCTGGTCTGATTTTCTGAAAGATTTAGTTCTGCCAAGATAGTAGCAGAGCTGTCTACGCACATCCAAGGAATGAAGGATTCTCTCCCCCTGGTTCTGAGGATTGGGGAAGAAGGTGGGCAGGGCTATGGCTTGATTCAAGGATGTGTCAGTGACCACCTTGGACATAAGATTGGTTAGTCCTGAGGGATACTCTGGCTGGGTGGAAGATGAGAAAAGGTTCCACTGCCAGGAGAGCCTACAACTCACAGACTGTCCTAGCTGACATGGCAGTCTTCTGGGTTAAAATGTTTAAAGCAGCAGAAGCTGCCAGTTCAAAAGGAGGTAGGGTCATTTTTTTCCAGAACAAAATTGAGGTCCCATGGAGAGGAGGATTGCATCCCGGGAGGTCTGATGTAGACTACTCCCCTAAGGAATTGTTTTAGCAGGGGGTGTGAAAAGACAGGAAGAAGACAAGGTACATGGGCTGAAATTGCAGAGGTGTGAATTTTGATGGAGGAAAAGGATAGGCCTTTGTCAACCAGGTTAGCCAGGTAATCTAAAATGAAAAAGATCTTGGCTGAAACAGGAATGAGGCCTTGTTGCTGGCTCCAGATGGAGAATCTTTTCCACTTGGCTGAGTATGATTTTCTAGGACTAGGCCTTCTGGCCTCTTTAAGAATCTCCAACTTATTTGCTTAGGACAGGCTCGGTTGCTGGATGCTGTGGGAGTACCAGCATCCAAGTTGAGAGTCTGAGACACTGCAGATTGAGATGTTCAATCCTCCCCTTTGTCCCGAGTCAGAAGGTCTACTCTCTGAGCTAACTGCAACGGATTCTCATTAGTTAAACTGAGTAGTAGGGGACATCAGTGCTGCCTAGGCCAGTATTAGGCTATCAAGATTATCCTTGGGCCATTTTCCCGATTTTTAGGAGGACCCGAGGAAGTAGACTCAAGGGTGGAAATAAAGGAAAAGATGGGTCCACAGGAAGGAGAAAGCATCTGTCTTCCAGGCTGAAAGCAGTTTGCTCTTGGAGCCCTGATTCTGAACACAAGCTTGTGCCCACTTTGTAAATTCCTCCTTGAGACAAGGGATGAGCTGAATTTCAGTTGCCAGGGATTGTGTGTGCTGGTTCCACATATTACCGAAGTACCACTGGAGCTTCCTCCTGTGTAGCCTGGTCAGGGGAATCATGAGGATACAAGATGCCATGTAGCCTAGTGTTCTGAGAAATTCCCTGGCTAAGAGGCATTGTCTCTGCATAATATTTTGGAAGTAATGAATCATGAGAGAGACCTTGTCTGGAGAGAGAAAAAGGTCTTTTGAAGGGACAAATTCAGAAGAACCCCCAGGAAAACTATCCTGGTGGATGGTACAGTGTTTGATTTACATAGATTTATGGTGAACCCCAGGGAGGTGAGAAGGTGCTGAGTAAAGGCCAGATCCCAGAGGAGCTTTTTCAGATTGGTGGCTTGAAACAGACAATTGTCTAGATAAGAGTAAAATTTAGAACCCCCAACCCTGGGAGCAGTAGACAAGCTAAGGGGCAGTGCAGAGAACTGAAAGTGACTGGTACCTGCTCTGAAATATAGAAAACTTCTGCATGATTTCTCCATATGAATGTGAAAGTAAGCATCTTTTAGATCCAGTGTGACCATAAAGGCCTGAGGAGCTATCAATGGCAAAAGCTTCTGAAGAGTCAACATTCTGAAATTTGGGACCATCAAAGGGAGTGATTGAGGGTGGATAGGTCTAGAACAGTATGCCAAAAACACTCCTTTCTGGTAACCAGAAAAAGCCTGGAGTAGAACACCCCTTTCCTTTTTGGTATTCTGGGACTGGCTCCACTGAGTCTTGGAAGCACAAATTGAGAATCAGAGAAAGGGCCTCTCTTTGATTTTGTGAAATATCTGGATAACCTAGGTACTTTAATGGCTCTTTGAAAGTGAGTCTGTAACCATTTGAAATAATGTTCAGAAGCCACTTGTCTGAAAAGATGAGGATCAATTTTCTTTAAACAGGAATTGCCTTCCTCCTATTCTTGTGGAAGGTGGACGGGGTAGGGAAGTGTCACTGCTGCTCTCTGCTAGGACCCTGTGGCCTACAACTCCCTTGCCTGGGAACTTCTCAGGACCACTGCTGGATCTTTGTGATTGATGCTGCCTTTGAGTTCTTTCCCCTCAGGGGTTTCCTCTGCCTGCTTTTACACTGAGAGGGAAGGGACCAGTGTTTAGTGGAAAATTTTCTACTAAAACTAAGAGGCTGAACTTGGAGGAAGTCTTTCCAAGTCTGCATAGATTTTGCTTCATCTTCCATCCTTTTGAGCACAGCCTCAGCTTTAGGCCCAAAGAGGAAGTCCTTGTCTAGGGGTGCATTAAGAAGGCTGGACCTGACATGGTCAGGAACAGTTTTCTCCCTAAGCCAAGCATGGCTTCTAATGACAGAACCAGAGGCTGTAGCTTGGCTGGAAGCCTTCAAAGTGTCGTAGCTGCAGTGTAAAGAATGTCTAGCCACTTGGAAGCTGGGATGACAAAGGTCCAAAATTCATTAGAAATGTTCTTGTCCTCGAGGGATGAAAGCTTTTGTTTCATCTGATCCAAAACAGTTTGTTATTTGATCATATGAAACTGGCAGTTAAGGGCCCTCTTGGCTAGGGTGGCAGAAGTGCAAATCTATCAAGGGACCTGCTTTCTTTGTCAGCAGGTAAACAATTTTTAGAGAAACTGGTCCTTGCTCTTTTGGGTCCTGGTGTGACTATGTCTGGATCTGCAAAAAGATTCTTGAAAAGGTACTTATAAGAGTCCAGTACTCTGAAAAAACGGTCTCGTTTTCGAGGGGCTGGAGGAAGGGAATATGGATTTAAAGAGGAATCCATAAAAACATCCACTACAACCTCCAAAACAGGAGGAATAGCCAAAGGTTTGTGCTCTGGGAGGTCAAGGAACTGCCTAACTCTCTTTTTGATTGTGGGTATTCCTGGGCCTCCCGCTGGAAATGTTCCCTCATGGCATAGAAAGTTTCCCCAAAAATGATGTTCTTAGGTGGTGAAGCAGAAGCCAGATTCTCTTCTGAAACTTCAAGGGAAGTAAGGAAGGGTCCTTCTTCAAAGATAGACTCCTCCTGGTCAGAATCTTGATTAAACTCAAGAGGATCAGAGAGAACATCTGGGGTAGGATCCCTCTTCCTTTTCCATGGGGAAAACTCCAAAGGGGGTTGCCTACATCTCTCTATAGAAATAAAGTCTTCAGCCAACCTCCTCGGGTCTTGCTGATATCCCTGTGCACAGGAGGCAGTAAGTCTAGGCATAGGGCTTGAAGCAGTACCCTTTTTAGAGGTAGCTCTGGCCTTAGGCCTACTTACATCCACAATCCTGATGGAAGAATGAGCCAGCAATGTAGGCTGTCACTGAAAGGAATGTCGCTAGCAAAGGATGACGTGTTGGACTCCAGATGGGTCTCAGAGGCCTGCACCACCAACTCAGTCGCTGAAAGGGGCTGCAAAAGCACCCTGCCTTCTTCAGCAATTACAAGCCTTGGGGAACTGGCTGATGGAGAAAGGTGGACATCCAAGGTACTAAGCTTGGGTCTTTTTTCCTTATCCTTCCTACACTTAGGAAGCTCAACCTTGGGCCGACCGGCAGACTCCATCGGACGTTGGGTAGCAGATTGGAGACCAAGGTGCCTAGCTAAGATCTCAACCCTATGCCTAATAGTCCTAGAGTTGAAACAGGTGAAGAAATGACAATTCAGAACATTGTGATCAGGGCCTAGACAGGTGACACACAGTGAATGAATGTCTGGGTGCGGGATTTACTCACCACAGCAGACACAATTGTTAACCTTACCTGACATGGGTTAAAGCAGGTAGAGAGTTCCTCAATGGAGTACTTAGATTTCAGACAACTTTTCTCTAGTGTCGACCAATTGATACACAAATACTGCTTCAGGCTCTGCCAGCAAAAAAAGACTGGTATCATGGCATCAGCTGGCTCCCCAAGCATACTGACGTCAGATATGACATCCACCTGCCTAAGTAGGAGGGGGATTTTTACTCTGGTAGTCGGGTCAGCAAAGGTCTCTTACGGCAGGAAATCCCACAAGTCAGGAGTGCAATAGTGAAACATGAAGAACATAGTCTAACATACACCCAAGACAGGTAAAAGCATCTATACCCGATATAAGTAATGGATGTTCTAACACAGATTCAATTAAACTTAGCAGAACTGGCATACTTGTTGACTCTTGCTGATCAGTTTAACATTTATGGGAAGCAAAACAGTTCTAAATTTATGTCCTCCACTATTATAACTGAGCTTAAGCTATTAAATGTCAGGGTTCCCGGTTACAAACAATAATCATTATATCCAACAGTACAAGCAATGTTTGCATACATGACAGAAGAGAATAAAGAGATAACAGAAAATTATGCATCAAAGCCTTACAGCAAGGGACAGGAATGCACTAATTACATGAGGCTTATAATCAATATTCTATTGATGACTTGTATTAACTAAAAAAGGAGAATAATTTTGCAATCATACTTCACATCCATATCAACAACTAATCATGGCAAGATAGTACAATAGCAAGTGCTTAAGATATTATCTACATCAGACATCTACATGCATTGATAGTCAAAGAGAGGGAGTGGTCAAAATAGGGGGATGGATAACACTAGATTAGAGTCTTGTGACCCCAATCCCACAGATGCACTCAAAATCAACATAAGGCAATGCTTTAAAGCTACTTTAAAATCTTCCAAAACTAGTTTAAATTAATTTGTAGGAATCTGCCTAGTAGTGGCATGCAGCTTGTTCCACCCTGCGGTACACTCCTCGGACATGATAGAGCCAATATGACGCTTTTTTTCTTATCTTGCAGTTTGTGTAAGGTGTGATCATTCAGACTGGAAGCTAATCGTTGGTGTGCATCAACAGCTGTGTGGGCATACAGCTCAACCTGGGAACATCAAAAATCTGGAAAAGGGCCCATGAAAAGTAGGTACAACTGGCCAAAAATCAAAATCTGCATACATAATTATATAACCCCACCCACTCCAATGGAATTGTGGGGCACCATCAACACTAGAATACATTCCATACTCCCTCTCACCTCCACCCAGCATTACTATCTAATCTTAACAGCTATCAAATGTTCAAGACCCCCTTATTGCTACACTGTTTACTTGACAGAACATTATCACAAAAGCAAACATTTCAGCACACATTGGGACGGTTAGAAAGTGCACTAAATAAAATTAATATAAAAATTATTTATGCTCCAAAATGTAACAGCATCTAACGTCACTGTAAAGTATGTAAAATAAAAAATAAAAAAAATAAAAAAGTTTACAGAAAATACAAATACACCCAAGTGTACCTAAATTGAGAATAACAGCAATCAAGCAGGCTTTCAAAAACAGTACACTTGGCTGCGCATTGTAACTACCGTCCAAACTGTATCATCCGAACTGCGCCAGCACCAACTTCATCTACTTTTTTTTTTAACTTACCATTCATTCTTACCACAAACGCATGTATGTTTCTACAACTTATTCCTTTAAGTAGTTCTCTCAAAGGAAATTATTTCTTCAACTTGTATTACAACTGCAAAACTGATCAGTTCAGCTGAATAAGCTACAGTTACCCACACATGCAGCCATACATTTCTAGTTTCAACCTCAGTCTTAGCAGAAAAATATGGACAAAGCACAAAAACAGGGACACATTTTAAATATCTCTGTTTAAAACTCAGAAAGTTGCAAGAGTAACATGGTTTGTGACAGAGAGAGAGAGTTGCAACCATTACCCAAACCTTGGACAAATTACATGACCATGTCAGCAGTAAGTTAAGCGGGTAAATTTAGCATGCTGTATTTCACTAGGTTGCAATTCCTCGTGGCCTCAGTAATATGCAGCAAACATGTCCAACACACATCAGCAATGTAAAATTACTTTCTAGTGGCAGGGCACCGAACATTTCATTTAAGAAGGACAAACAAAATGGTCAGCAGTGGCTTTTTTACATATAGACTTGCTTCCTGACCTATTAGCATAAAAAAAACAGCATGCATTTTCTGAAGTATACAACGTCTGAAATTAAAATGCATGTCATTATTTAGTGACTTTAATCCTCAACTCATCCTAATGATTTGTCAGGAAAGTTTCTCCCCATCAGTACTAAATCTAATCGTAACTACAAAACCATTTATTGCAATAACATTGCATTGATATGCGCATGCACCAACTTGTATGCTGAGTAAACGGCCTAAATTTAAACGTTTGAAAGGTTATTATACAGCAATATGAAATTGCAATGTAAGCACCGTCTTCTCACCGCTCGCTCATGCAAGCACTGTCCACTCACCTCCCCCTTGGTCAGCCTCTAGCTTGATCATCTTCTGGGCGATGCTTTTCTGAATTCTTTTGCTGAAGCTTGAGTTCCTTGTGGGGCAACAACATTTCTCCCCATCTTCATCTTGAAGGTAAAGCTGTCCCAACAGTGGGACCAGCCCCAGGAATCCCTCCGTCCCCATCCGCTTAAGTACTAAATCTGTTCATGTGGTAAAATGCTAATTACAGCTACATACAGCTTCCGAAAAAAAAAAAAAAAAAAAAAACTGGTTGTCCTGCAGTCCGGTTATCAGTGTTTCCACAGAACATTTTTCTGGTTATAAGTATAACCTGTAGTTGCTGTATTAGTTGCGCCCTCCCACTTATCAATTGAAAAACTGTTGGACTGGAGTATAAACAAACCAGCGAGGGATTGAGCACCTACAAAGTATGACTTTCTGATACTGCTGTTAACAATAGATAAGGTGTACTTTAGAGCAGACACAGTAAACCGACAGAGTACCGACTATATTTTAAAGATTACTGGCAAAATGAACACTTTGCTCAGGCCCACATTTTTGTTAAACAACTTTAGGCATCTATTCCACATTCACATCACCGTGAGACAATCACAACGTGACAGTGAGCTGTTGAGTCACCGCATTAATAGGCAGTCCTTTTTCATTGGCTTCCGCAAGTCATGGATGGGCCTGCAGCCATAAAAAACTTTTTTTAAAACAAAGAAAAAAACAAAAACACAAAAAAATCGTGATTTCAAGGGGCCACTTGGGAATTCATGGCACCCCATTATTTTACCCTCAAAACTGGGAAATTCCGTGGAAATCGGTACAGTTGAGAGGTATGTGTATGGGTGAAAAGAATACTGAACTCATACATTCTATGGTCAGCATTAAAAAGAGTAATTTGGCATAATAATATATCCATTTCCATCTTTCTAGAAAACTAGAACATACACAAGTACTACACCCAACAAAAGGGCTTCCAATACTCCCAAACTCATCGAGAATGAAGAGCCCTCTCCCTACACATCCTCAGATTGGCTGCAGGAGATTAACCCTTGCTTACCAGGATGACACTGCTATTTACACATACCAGGGAGGTGGTACTGGATGACTTTCAATGCCAAGAAGTGTTATGTACGTATGGCCGAAAGACCTTATCTGCCTTACAGAGTGGGTGTTGAAAAGATTAAGCCAGAACCTACCAAAGCTGAAGCTACTTGGGCATGGTCCACAATTGCCAACTTTGGGACAGCAGGGAACTATAGGAAGTTTGCCCACTACTATAGCATGATAACTACGCCCCTTACAGACCATCAGAAAGCAAAGACTAAATGAGGTTTTATGGATTCCAGCCTGTAAACATATATCACAAGCACTCATGAGGCTTGGAGTGGACTCCCTTGTATTAGCCCATCCTGACTACAGTCAAGAATTCACTGTGCAGGTATAGACACCTCCAACCATGGTGGTGGGGGACGTACTTGGATTCTTTTCCTCAGATGAAAAACAGCATCCTTTTGTATACTTAAGGTGAAAACTTCACCCCCAACAGGAGGAATTTTATGCATCCATAGAGAAGTATCTGGTGCAAAAGTATTGACCACAACTATTTAAAGTGGTTACATTGGGCAAGTGATCAGAATGGCTAGCTCATTTGATGGAGTTTAGCTCTGCAGACCTATAGCACGAGTATCCCGCTTTGGAGTGGTATTGCTAATGTCAGGCCGACTCTCTCATCTCAGCTACCACTTTGTGATGCTGTTGTGGCCAAAACATGGTTCCTTGGACAACTCACTGATCTCTCTTGGTCCCTTTGATGCACCATTCAGAAGCCACTAAGTACCAGGAGTTAGACACACCTCTGTAGAGTTGTCCTCTCTGAGCAAGGGAGAACCACTAGTCAGTCTTGGGAGAAGGCTTACCACATATCAGTGTTAGGATGCCCAATTCCCAGCATCGTGCCTATCCCATAAAGCAGTCTTCTTATAGTGAATCTCCCAGGAAGAGAACAAAAAATTAAGACGGTTAGTTCTTCTGCTTCTATTACTATGTATGGGGAAAACTTGCTCGATTTGTTAAGGAATTACTTTCTGCTTTTTATTATTTTAAATCCTGTTTCTTCCCGTCAAAGAGAAAGTGAAAAAGACATTCCTCATATTCCGACACTGATTCTCAATTAGAGGAATTGGGATTGGAGCTGGAGTGTTTTTGTTTTTTTTCCACAAGGATTCTGATTCAGGGAAAAAAAGTGTTGCTTCAGTTCAGATTTCCCTCCAGAAGTGCAACCCCCCCCCCCCGACCTTAGCTTAAATGAAACTTTTTTTCCAGTGGGAACACAATGAACGTCTCATTTTCCAGCAAAAGTATTACGATTTCTTATAACAGGATATACCACAGCTTGTAGTTGTACCTTATGATGATGTCAACTTGAGAGGATGTGTTATTAACAGTTGACGGCATATCCAACAGTCAACTTCCTGCTCCTAAAAAATCTCAGGTTATACAAAATACTTCAGAATAAACACCTTTCTAATCCTAAAGCAGACCTGAATTGATTTCCTCAGCTACATTTCTACTGCTAAACAGATCAATGCCAATCTGACCTGGAAACAGTTGATTCTTCTGCTGCTTTAACTTTCAGAATTTTGAACTTCCGGGCTCATGTTAAAATTTTTACTGTCGTTCTTTGAGAACATTAAAAAGCTAACAGACAACCTCCACAATTCAAAGATAAGAAAAATTAAATGCTTCTCATGTAACCAAACACTCTCTAAAGTGCTTACAATTTTACTGGTGCTGTCTTCAGAGCTCCTGCTATGGAGTTAGTTTTGAGAAGACTTGCTTGATTCCATTCTCAAAACTTACCAGATGTTAAAGCTGAGATTTTAGAATAACAATGCTCGTTTGGCTCTTCTGCTGCTAAGGTGATTTGGACCACTCAGCAAGGAGGGATTAATTCAAGAATCAAGGACCCCTTAGAGGATGATCCTATCATAGGGTCATAAACTGCCCTTGTGGGCCATTTCAAGTATAGCCAATTACCCCCTGTGAGAATCAAACCCTACACCTTGTGTCTGTCAGGTAAACACCTTAACCATTATGCCAACCTCCAATTATTAATCAAAAGTTTGTTACAGAGCTGGAAGAGAGCTCCAGTTAAGTACGTACACAGGACCAAGCTGCTGCCTCTAGAATACTTCTAGAGTACACCCCTTTCTGATATACCATGGTACATACCAAGGCACTGGTAGAATGTGCTTTGATACTTCTTGGAATTGATGCCAGACACAACAAAAGGCAAAAGCAGAGGAAAAACACTTAAAATTGTGTTTTGACTTGAGCTATTTCTTATGATGGTACAAGAAAGAGTCAAACAGCTGATCCATTTTTTTAAGGACTTGGTCCTGTCTGTACTGGGAGCTATATATGTACATCCAGAATATGTAGACTCTTCTCTCCCTGGTTCTGAGGATCTTTATAAAACACAGGGAGATTGATGGCATGATTCAAAGTAAACTTTGAAACAACTTTGGGTCTAAATGAGGCATTTGTTCTCAAGACTCTATCCCTCTGGAAGGACAGATAGAGTTCATAGGTGTACTACACTAATGACAAGGGCCTTTTTAAGCCTAACTATGCACACCAGATCTCTGACAAGTTCTGCTATCTTTGACAAACATAAGCAGGGGCTTGAGAGATGAAACTAACAACTTGGAGATGAACCATTTACAGGCTGCCTGTTGTCCATTAGAGACATAGGTGTCAAGGGATGAATTTCCTGTCCACAACAGCTTGTAACTCAGTTACGCTTCTTGCAGATGTCCAAGCAATAAGTAAGTACAGTCTTTCAGGTGATGAACCTTAAATCTGCCTGATGAGATGGTTCAAAGGGAGACGCAATTAACTTTTCCAGCACAAAGTTAAGATCCCATGAAGGAGCCAACTATTTTCTAGAAGTCCAAAACATAAATCCCCTTACAGAAACTGTTTTACCAAAGGAAAAAAAAGAGGATTCATAGACAGATATGCTGAAATGACCAAGTTGTACCTTGATAGAGGGATAAGATAGGCCATAGGAAAATAACTCTCACAAATATTTGAGAACCAGTGTTACAGAATCCTTGCCAGGACCCTAATTATTGGCTAGGTACCAACTAGAAAATCTTTCCCACTTGCCAATATAAGATTTGCTAGAAGCAAGTTTTCTTGCCTTCTTTAGTATCTGCTACACTTGATCATGAAAGTGCCTAAAAGGAATCAAAATGGAATCATCCAGGAAGTTAGCTGAAATTGTTTGACAATGGGGTGTATCAAACTTCCCATCTTGTGCGAGTAGGTCCAGTCTGTGAGGAAAGCTTGTGGTAACTGACCTTGACCAATTACACAAGGGAGAACCATTGTTGCCTGGGCCAAAAGGGAGTCACCACATTGAGTTTTGGAGAGCCCTTCTGAATCTTTGTAATTACCCTGGATATCAGGGGAAAGGGTGGAAATACGTAAAGGAACATTCCTGACCATGATAATGAAAATGCATTTGTTTGCCTGAATTGTTTTCAAAGAGCCCTGAAGCAGAATTTGCTCAGCTGTTTTGAAAGGAATCAAACATATCCCTTTGAGGTTTTCCCAACAAATTAATTTTTTCCAGGAGTTGATCCAACTTCTATTTATGAGGGTCTATCCTGGTGCTGTTCATCATGTCTGCCACTATACTGTTCTCCGATTGAATGCAAGATGTTTGAAGGGTTAAAATGCTGTAAGATACCTCCCAAGTAATCATAGCCAGTCTGGCCCTCTCTGTTTATGTGCCATATCACTGTGGTGTCAACAATCACTTAGAGGTCCAGAAGATCCCTGAGATGGAAGACATTTCAATGCATGGGTTAAGGCTAACATTTACTTCACATTTACATGCTTTTGTCACAGCTAAGAAACCAATGAAGATTGTTAAATCCAGAATGGGGCACCAACCACCCTCCTTTCTTGGGACAAAGTCTTGAATGGAACTCCATTCACTACTGGTGTAGAGGTACTAATGTTATAGTTCCGTGTGGATACAATTCCTGCCATACTGACTAAACCACATGATTTTGGTTTGACAGCACTTAAGGGATTCTTGAATAGGATGCAAGGAGGTACCAAGCTAATTTGCAGAGTTTACTTTGTACTACTGAGAAACAGAAGTTATGTACTCACCATAATGATGGATCGGTGTTGTCCATTTTCATTCTTCCTCAACAGATGGATCGCAGATGTGATCTCAGATCTGGCTCAGAGACTTTCACTAGACTCATGGGTCCAACTCTCAAGCTCCTCTCTTACTCATAATGTCCCACCAATTTAATGTACCTCAGACTGAGTTTGCTGCCCTCAGAAAAAAAACAGTTCATTCTACACAGAATCAATAGAGAAGAAACAGCAGAGATAAAAACTGGAGTTCAAACAAGGAACAAATGGTTCCCATGAAAAATCCCTTAGGTGTCTTCCAGGAAGAAAGGAAAGGGGGGTTAGGAGGTTGGAAAGTTGAGAAAGAATAAAAATGGATAACACAGATCCATTGTTATGGTGTACATAACTTTTGCAGTTGATGTTGTCATTTTCATTCATTCCTCAACTGACAGAATCCCCTGCTAGATGAACATTGAGTGGTCCTCATGGAAGGATCTTTCAGAGTACTGCAGTGCCAAAGACAGCTCTGCTCCTAGAAATCAAATTCAATTTGTAATGAGCAACAACAGTATGAGCACTCCACCAAGTGGTAGCAGCACAAATGTCATCTATTGAAGGTCTTGACCAAAAAGCTGAAGAGGCTGGCACAGACCTTGTTGAATGTGCTCTAGGAGGCTTAGGCAGAGACAAACCTCTGTTTATAGACAAAGGAAATGCAAATCAGTCAACCAGCTGGCTAAAGTCACTTTGGAAACTGGCATTTCCAATCTGCTATGAGAACAGAAGACAAACAATTGGTCAGATTTTCTGAAATCTTTGGTTTGAAGAAGATAAAAATGACATTGTCTATTAATGTCCAAAAGCTGCAGTACATATTCACTTTTATTGGAAAATTTTGGGAAGAAAACTGGAAAGTTAATGACCTGATTAATGCTGCATTTAGACACCACCTTAGGTAAAAAGGATAGGTCGGTATGTAAAAACAGCCCATCCTTTTGAAAAATCATGTAAAGAAACTTGGACAAAAGGGCCTGGAGGGCAGATACTCATCTAGCTAACACTGTCAACTAGGAAAAACGTCTTCCAGGACAAAAATGAAGTCTGACCTGGAGGAAGGTTCAAATGGACTTGAGTCAAACTTTAAAGTACACAGACAAGTCCCAAGATGGAGCAGGGTTCCTTGACTGAGGGGCAAGTAAAAGGTTGTATTTTAGAAATGTTATGCACAACTTAGAGAAAGCCAAAGAAGAGTGATTTTCTCAGAATTACTAGAAATGGAGGTCAGCTGGACTTTGACAGCAGAGAAGCTATACCCATCTTTGAAGAGAGATGCTAAAAAATCTAGGGCTGTGGACACTGGGACAGAAAAAGGATCCAAATCTCGTTGGAGGACCCAAATAGAAAATCTCCTCCATTTACTTCTGTAAACCTTTCTAGTAGAAGCCTTTTGGGAGGACAAGGGGATATGTCAGATGGGGAGGAAAACCATGTGGTTAACTTGAGGCCTGTTATGTCAGGATGAGCTAACCCTGTCGGATGAGAGAGGAGGTCTGGACTGGGGTCCAGTATCCAGGGGGGGATACAGAAGATGAGGCCACAGAAAGGGAAACCAGATTTGACAAGGCCAAAAGGGTGCAATGAGGATTACTGAGCCATTTAACCAGTACACTTCCTGCAGAAACGGGGAGTACAGGTAATGGGGGATAAGTACAGATGAGATTGGCGGGGCCAATGGTGAACTACAGCATCTCTCAGTGACTCTCCCAGAGCAGAGATTAGGGGGGAGAAGAACCTGCTAAACATGCTGAGGTAGGGAAGCAAAGAGATCACAACATGGCTGGGCTCATCAACTGAAAATTCCTTCCTCCACTTTGACACTGACAGATCACTCATGAGACATCAGATTGGACCAGTTTAGTTTTTCTGCAAGCACAGTGAACTCAGGGGAAACAATCAACCATGAGCAGAACTTACTGTAAATGGCATCACCCACAATGAACTAGAGTCATTTATACAAAGGAGAAAGCCAAATTAATCAACACAAAAAAGGTAGCCCCAAAGATACTCTGAGAAATACAGGCAAAGGCATCCACATATGGAAAATTTCACAATAAAAAATAAGATCACAAAGAGGGAATGTAGCACACACGATTAGTAAAGTAGAAGTTATAAAACAGAAGTTAAAGATATGGAATACCTGCAATGAAGGATTTAGTGTAGAAAGTAACAGGTTAGATCACGACATGATGGCAAAAGTCCCCAAAGTAAGGAAAAACAGGAGAAGCAGGTGACATCTGAAGAAGAAATTTGGACATGGGAAAAAAAGATTTAAAATGTATGCAAAGGAGAAAGCAAAACTAATCAATACAAAATGAACAGCATAAAAAATATTTGGAGAGAAATACAGGCAAAGGCATTCAAACATGGAACATTTTACAATACAAAAAATAAGAAAACAGAGGAAAAGTAGAAAAAAGGATTAGAATGGAGAAGTTAAAGAAATTGAAACTGAGGTTATGGACTACCTGCAAGGTGAAGGATTTAGTGTAGAAAATCTAACTCTGATAACATCACAGCAGGATACAGCAATGGATCCCCAAATTAAGGAGAAACCACTGGAGCGGGAAACATCTGATCAGTTGCCACAAAGATACTTTGGATCTTCCACAGGAAACCAGTACAAACATTCAGTTGGATTTGCACAGCAAAGGAAGGAACAGGAAACTGTGGTGTGACGCAATCAATGTTGTGGAGTGATAAGCCAGTGAGTTCCCATATGAAAGAGCAACGGATGACACAGGATGAAACTGAAGAGAATGTGGCACAGGAAAATGCTCCAGAACTTTGTTCTCTATTTCCTGCGGGCATTCTATAGAAAGAATGTGCCCTCAGTTTAGAAGAAAATGATCTAAGAGAAGAGTTGCTTGATTTAATAGAAAAGGACAGACATATTAAAATCAATGAAAGAAAGATTACAGAAAGTCAATAAAATCCAAAACCAAAAAGAAGTTTGATAAAACACATGAACACAGTAATTTGGACTGTCCACTGAGATTCTTGCAGTAGATAACAAGTAAACAGGAGCTACTGTGCAGCTAAATTAATAACAGATAAAGTCTTACCACGAAAATACAGGGTAGAGAGGGGAGAAATCGAATACCATTATGGACGTATTGAATAGAGAAAATTACAAAGCAATTAAAACAAGATGTGTCACTGTTAAGAGTATAGAAGAGGGAAAAGAACAAAATACTCAGAAAGACAGACTTGATAAAGCAATGAGCAGTATCAGAAAGTACAGTTGTGTACACTTACCATAAATGTAGATGTTCGAGTGTCTTCACTGTTGCAGTCATGACTGTAGGGTTCTCCCCTGCCGGCAGGCAGTCCTTGGTCGGCCAGAATCCCAAAGTCTGGGTCCGGCGTCGTCTGTTCAGCCATGCTCCCTGACGTCAGAGCGCCAGGAGTACAAAGCTGACAGCCGACGCCATGTTCTCCAGTTTTTCTTGCCCCAGATGTCAGGAGTTCCAAAATGAGTAAGATCCCATACCCTTTGCAAATACACCTCAGAAGAAGGGTGAAGGAGGAAACCACACACAGGAAAAAATAAGAGGGGACAGGAGGGAGGGTAACCCAGACTGCAACAGTGAAGACACTCGAACATCTACATTTATGGTAAGTGTACACAACTGTACTATGTTCATCGTGTTTCACTGTTGCAGTCATGACTGTAGGGTTGGATCCCAAAGCAGAATAAAAGGGAGGTGGTCATAAAGTAGAGGGGGCGGCCAAAAGGCCCTGCAAGACTGCAGAAGCAAAGCCTGCCCTAGACTTAGAGCAGAGTAGAGAGGTAGATTGTAGTGCTTGGAAAAAGTATGCACTGAACTCCAAGTTGCAGCTTCCAAAATGTCTTTGGTAGGAACTCCCCTGAGGAAGGCAGCTGAAGTGACAGCAGCTCTGGTAGAGTGAGTCCTTATACTCCCTGGGATTTGCTTTCCATGATGTGAATAGCAAAATCTGATTCCATGAGCAATCCATTTAGAAATGGTCTGTTTTGAAATGGCTTTACCTTGGGAACTTGAAGCATAAGAAACAAACAATTGCTCTGATTTCCTGATGTCCTTGGTTCTGTCCAGGTAAAAACGTAGTTGTCTGTGCACATCCAAGGAATGCAAGATCCTTTCCCCTTTATTTTGAGGAGTGGGGAAAAAAGTTGGCAAGTGAATACTTTGATTTAAAGCCACTTTGGAAACCACCTTAGGCATGAAAGTAGGATTAGTCCTTAAAGACACCCTGTCTTGATGAAAAATAATATAAGGCTCCACAGCCATAAGAGCTTGCAACTCTGAAACCCTCCTGGCAGAGGTCAGAGCTAACAGGATGGCTGTCTTCCAAGATAAAAACTTGGTGTCAGATGAGGCAGCGGGCTCAAAAGGAGGTAAGGTGAGCTTTTCCAAAACATAGTTGAGATCCCAAGCAGGAATGGGAGGAGATCTAGGGGGCCTTAAGTTCTTAGCTCCTCTGAGAAACTGTCTCATGAGCTGGTGGGAAAAGATTGGAGGGTCTGTATTATAATGAGCAGAAATAGCAGAGGCATGTATTTTTATGGAAGAGAAAGAGAGACCCTTATGTAAGAGGTCTGTCAGATAAAGTAAAATCAGAGGAATGTTAGGAATAAGAGGATCTGAATCCCGAGCCTGCATACAGGAGCAAAATCTTTTCCATTTTCCTGCATAAGATTTTCTAGTGCTAGGACGCCTGGCTTCTAAAATGACATCCATAACCTGCTTGGGTAGGAGAGAATGAATCATAGACCCTGGATTAACCATGCCGCCAGGCTGAGAGTTTTGACATGGGAGTGCAGAACCTGACCCTGGTGTTGGGACAGAAGGTTCGGAGTCTGTGGTAAAACCCAGGGGGGGGGTCCAGACAAAGGTTTTTCAATGTTGGGTACCAAAACTGTCGAGGCCAATTTGGGGCCAGCAAGATTATCATCTTGGGCTTGTCCTGTTTGATCTTTAATAACAGCCGTGGAAGAAGAGGTAGAGGCGGGAAGGCATACCCCGAGAGGTTTCTCCAACTGAATGATAGTGCATCCACTTTCCAAGCTAGTTCGTGGAATGTCCTGGTGCAAAAAATCTGTAGTTGATGATTGAGGTGGGATGCAAAGAGGTCTATGTGAGGACATCCCCAGACTGCTGTAATCATCTTGAATATTTCGGTGTCCAGCATCCATTCGTGTGGGTCCGACAGGTTCCTGCTCAGACTGTCTGCTAGGAAGTTTCGTTTCCCTGGTAGAAACTGAGCTTGAAGGTCCAGTTTGTAAACTAGAGCTGTGTTCCATAGATTCATGGCTAGTCTGCAAAGGGGGTAGGAATGAGATCCCCCTTGCTTGTTTATGTACCACATAACTGTGGTGTTGTCTGTTCGTATCAGAAGTTGTCCTGGATGTAAAAGATTCTTGAAGGCCAAAAGAGCCTTCTGAACGGCTAACATTTCTTTTAAATTGATATGCAGGAGCTTTTGATCCTTTGTCCAAAGGCCCTGCAGACAGTTGCCCTGAAAATGGGCTCCCCATGCATAATCTGAGGCGTCCGTGGTTAGTATCTGAGTGGCTGGAGGCAGACTGAAGGATTTTCCTTTGTTTAGAGTACATGCCTTGGACCACCAAAGGAATTCCTTTTGAAGACAAGGCAGGATGGTAATCTGTATGTCTAAACTGTGGCAATGCTGAGACCATACACTTTTTAGGTACCACTGTATTTTCCTCATATGTAGTCTTGCATATGGTACGAGAAGGATGCAGGAGGCCATGTAACCCAAAGCCTGCAGGAATTTCCTTGCAGATAGCGGAGTTAAAGTTGCCAAGGTTTTGAATGTTGAAGCCAGCTGTAATTGTTTTTCGTATGTCAGAAATGCCATCTGGGTTGTTGTGTTGAGAAGAGCACCCAGAAAAGTTATCTGTTGAGAGGGTGTCAAATTTGACTTTTTTATGTTTACAGTGAATCCCAAGAACTTGAGAAGATTCTGAACAAATTCTAGATGCTGGAGTAAGACATCCTTGCTGTCTGCCTGAATAAGACAGTCATCCAGATAAGGGTAAATTTAAATTCCATTGAGTCTGCAATAAGCTACTACTGGAGCCAGGCATTTGGTGAAGACCCTGGGCACAGTAGACAATCCAAAGGGCAGCGCAGAGAATTGATAGTGCCTCGATCCGGCCTTGAACCCAAGGTATTTTCTGCATTCCTGTCTGATGGGAATGTGCAAGTATGCCTCCTTTAAATCCAAAGTTACCATCCATGCATTCTTGGTCAGCATTGGAAGAAGCTGCTGTAGAGTAAGCATCTTGAATTTTGGTATCTCGAGAAAGGTGTTCAGGACTGAGATCCAGAATGGGTCTCCATGAATTTTGCTTTCTGGGGACTAGAAAGAGCCTTGAGTAAAAACCTTGTCCCATCTCTGAAAGTGGAACCAGTTCTATGGCTTTCATAGCCAAGAGAGCTTCCACCTGGTTTAAGGCCTCTAACCACTGATGTTTTGGAAGATCCGGCCATCCGCTTGGTCTTGGTAGGGTATGAAAATGGAATTTGTAACCTCTTGAAACCACATCCAGAACCCACTTGTCTTGGGTTATACGAGTCCAATTTAGGTGAAAAAGAGAAAGTTTTCCTCCGAGAGGGGCTTCCAGGCAAGAAGTTCCTGCAGCCCAACAGAGGGAGTCATCGAGCCTGTTTTCTATGAGTTTGTGACCTGTCCTCTCCTCCCCTAGGGGTGGAAGCAGTCCACTGTCTTGGTCTATAAGAGGCTTGTGTTTGAGGCCTTCCTCGGGAGCGTCTATACCTACCCCTCTGAGGCCTGTCAGAATTGGGAAAGGACCAATTTTTAGTTGGCCAATTCCTACTAAATCTGGGTGGCTGCACTTGTAAGAAATCTTTGACCGTTTGCATTGATTTTGCCTTGTCCTCCATCTTCTTTATCACCTCTTCAGCTTTAGATCCAAACAAAACATTATGCTGAACAGGAGCATCCAATAATTTAGCTTTTACTTGATCTGGCAAGTTTTGTTCCTTTAACCATGCATGCCTTCTAATGACTGTGCCAGAGGCAGCAGCCCTACAAGAAGCCTCTAAGGCATCAAATCCACAGTGTAAACCATGCTTCCCAACTTGTTCAGTGGCATGCATTAAGTCATGCAATTCCTTACCATCTGCACAGGCGGAAATGGAAGTTAACTTTTGTTTTAAAACAGACAGAAGAAACTGATGGTATTTCAGCATATGAAACTGACAGTTTAAAGCCCTAATAGATAAAGTAGCAGAAGTGTACACTTATTTGCCCCATCTTTCTAAAGATCTGGAATCCTTCTCAGTGGGAATGGGGTTTTTAGCAGAAGCAGCTTTAACCCCCTTAGGGCCCTGAGAAATGGTTTCAGGATCAGCAGTAGGATTCTTGTATAGAAACTGGTGGGAATCAGGGACCCTATAATATCTGTCTGGCTTAACAGGAGCTGGAGGAAAAGAGTCAGGAGTTAAGTTAGCCTCCGAAAAAGCATCATCCACAATATCCAAAATAGGAGGAATAGCCAGGGGTCTATGTTGGGGAAGAAGAAGAAAATCCCTCAGTCTTTTCTTAGATTCCGAGTACTCCTGTCCTTCCCAGTGAAAATGTTCCCTCATTTCATGCAAAGTTTCCCCAAAAGAGAAATCCTCAGGGGGAGAAGCTGAAGGAATGGATTCCTCAGCATCAGAATCTTCATAAGGAGGGAAAGAATATTCCTGTTCAGAAGAAGAAACTGAAGAAACAGAAGCCTGATCAGAGGAGTCATAATACACTTCCTGCCTTGGCCTTTTATCTGGAGGGGGATGTGAACCCCTAATCATAGTAAGCAAGTCTTCAGCCATCTTGAGTAACTGTTTCTGAGACTTGGGTGCCGGATCAGAAGAGGCCTGGACTGCAGTCTTTGATTTGGAAGGAGTTTTTGCCTTTGTCTTTGCCTTTATTAGAAGTTGAGTAGGCCTGAAAACCCCTTCGGAAGCCGGTACCTGCACAGCGGCTCCGGACCCATCCGAAGGAGCATTGTCCGAAGGTCCTGCAACAGAAATATTCAAAGCCTAGGTGGCTCCTCGTGGGAGTCCGTTTCGGCCATCGGTTCTGAAATGGCCGACGACAGGGGCTGCAAAAGCGCCTCACTGACGACGGCCGAACCTGAAGCTGGCTCTGCTTGTACGATATCGTCTGATTTGGACCTCAGAGGCCTGTCTTTGTCCTTGAGTCGTTTGTGAACTCCGGTAGCCGGAACCGTATCCGACGACATTTTGTAATTAAAACGCCTACCGAAGTAATGAAATGCAAAATCGTACCTTCGTTTAATTGTACGCTGATTGAATCTAGCACAAAACCGACAACTAGCTACGTCGTGGTCAGGGCCTAAGCAAGGAATACAGTAAGAATGAAAATCCTTATGAGGTATTTGCTTCCCACATGAAATACAATTATTAACTTTTTCTGACATCAGACTGGAGCAAGAAAAAAGTTTCCCCAATGGGGTACTTTGCTTTGAGTAGGAGAAGAAAGTCTTCGGACCGAAGTTCGTTTAGAAAAAATTGTCAGGAGTCAGCCGACCGGCACTTGTGAACTGCTATCACCGCACGGCAAGAAAGACTAGAGAACATGGCATCGGCTGTCAGCTTTGTACTCCTGGCGCTCTGATGTCAGGGAGCATGGCTGAACAGCAGACGCCGGACCCAGACTTTGGTATTCTGGCCGACCGAGGACTGCCTGCCGGCAGGGGAGAACCCTACAGTCACGACTGCAACAGTGAAACACGATGAACATCAGATCAGGATCTATCATGCACTATCGCAAATACACAAACTCCCAGCACAGGCAGAAAAATGTAGAATATACGCAGATAAATATAATGGTTAAAAAGTAAGCAATTTACCAATGACCCAAAAAAGTTTTATACAGAACTGGGAAACAAGGCAAAAGGAATTGAACCACTGAAAAAGAAGAAATAGATATAGTTTGGAAAATATCTATGAGGATCCTGTGGAGCATAAAGATGCTAAACGGACAGAAGTAGAAGAAAGAAAGAATATGAAGTTCAAAATGTACAGGATATGAGATGGGATGAAGTAACGGTTAGAAAGATTGAAACAAAGAAAAGAAAAGCTCCTAACTGGAAACCCCAGGCCCAGATACAGTATCTGACTTCTGGCTAAAAGTATTAACATCTTTACATGAAGATTTAGCCATGACTAAGAACTATTTATATGCATACCCCAGACACCAGCCTGGTTAACAACAGGAAAAATAATACCCCCTCCTTAAGAGTGACTCTGCAAGCCATTCTAAAAACTATAGACCAACAACTTGTCTTCAGATATCGAATAAACTATACACTGGAATTGATGCCAACAGAGTTTATAGGCATTTAGCAGAAAACTCAATAATGACAATAGACCAAAAGGGTAATAAAAAAAAAATCATACAGAACAAAGGATCATTCGTTGTTAAATAAAGTTATAATGGAGAACTGTAAAAAGGAGAAGAATCCAAGTATGGCATGGAGAGACTACAAAAAAGCATGTGACAGTATCCCACATTTAAGGATAAAAGAGCACTTAATGTACAAGATGCACCTTACACTGATTGATTATATCACAGCAACCATGAAACAGTGGGCAAACCACTTTGCAGTTAAGCCATAATAAACAATTTATTATTCCAGGGATGAATATTCACAGGGGGATATTCTAGGGTGACTCTCAGTCATCGCTGCTCTTTTGTCTCGCCCTTAACCCATTAAGCTGTATAACAGGATTAGACCATGTCTACAATTTGGCTCTCAGAAAACAACAAAGTGTAAAGACTTGTCTTCTTTTGTAGACGACTTAAAAACTGTACAGTTCATCAGATGGGGAACTGAAAGCACAACTGCATGCAGTCAAAAAATTTTGAGATGATATAAGAATGTCAATTGGTCTTGCTAAATGTGCAAAGCAACCTTTAAAGCAGGAAAGTGGCAGCACCAAGAAAACATCAGTTTGGGACAGGAATGGGATATAAAAGAACTTTAGCAAGAGGGAGTATATAAATATCTGAACAATACTATGTGAACAAATGTGAATAAAACTTAGGAATATTTTAGAAGACTTAAATTAATACTGAAAACAGCACTGACACTTAGGAATAAAGTCCAAGCTATAAACCAGTTTGCTCTTCCTGTCCTAACTTACAGTTTTGGAGTGACTGATTTGGCCCCAAAAGAAGCTGGATATGTTGGACAGAAAAACAAGAAGGATGCTTCATGCTATCAAATGATTTGCAAAAATCACTGCATACCAAGATTATATATCCCCCGGTCTGAAGGAGGTATGGGCCTCCTCTAAATTGATTACATGTACATATCTGCAATTGTGAGACTGCATACACATCTGCTGGCCTCACAAGACCCAAACATAGTGAAAGTTTTGAAACATGAGGAGAAATGGTCTAAGATGACTTCCCTGCTTAGTTCAGCAGTAGCATATTGGTGTCAAGCTGGAATGGAAATCAAACCAGAAGTAGATAAAAAAATCAGACAGCAACTGAATGTGCCAAAAAAAATCAGATGAGAAGGCAAGAAATGTAGAAAATGCATAAATATAGTTGCAAGTATAAAAAAAAAGTACAGTTGTGTACACTTACCATAAATGTAGATGTGCAAGTGTATTCACTGTTGCAGTCATCACGTTTGGGTTATCTGCTTGCAGTAGCCCGCAGTCGGCCAGATTATCAAAGTCTTGGGTCCTACTGCAAGCAGATAACCCAAATATGATGACTACAACAGTGAAACACGAAGAGCATCTCTTGGAACATCATTATGTTTATCAGGAATAGTTAAGGAGAGGTGAATTTGAAAGAAAAGATGAAAGGTTAATATTGGCGGCCTAAGATAGTGGATTACGTACACAGGGATTTAAAAAGTCCATTGAACATGTGGGAGAAACAGACAAATGTAGGTCTTGTAAAACAGAATTGGGAACAGTCGCACATCTTGTTGCTACTTTTGATATACTAATGGCATAAGGACTGTATACTGAAAGGCATAATAAGGTGGCAAGACTGTTGCATTGGGGATTGTGCAAACATTATAATACTGAAGCAGATGAAAAACATTTGAAACATGAGTCACAAAGCATTACAGAAAATGATCAAGTTTATATCACATGGGATCACCCACTACCAACAGTTCAAAAAACAGATGTGAGAAAGCCAGATATAGCAGTCCATGAAAAGACCAAAAAATTAGCATTAATCATGGAAATTACAATGTCTTACGTACAGACAGCATGTAGAAATGAAAGCAATGTAGGAGGAGGATACCCAGACAATTCCAACAGCAGTAGCAGCAGCAACAGGTCTTAAAAAAAAAAAGAATTTACAATCGTACTTAGATATGTTACGGATACTCCGTATGAATTGCAGGAGTCATTACTGGACACATTGAGGATGCTGCAAAGAGCACTTCTAGCTAACATCAAAGAATGAAACACTAATTTCATGAACTTTAATCATACTTGGACTTGGGAATAGGGTCCATTCCAGTCATGGTAGAAGAAAAGTACAGTTTTGTACCTGCCATAAATGTAGATGTTCGAGTGCTAATACAGCTGCAGTCATAACAGATGGGTTCTCCTGCCATCAGGCGGGTCCTCGGTCGGCCGAATTCCAAAGTCTAGGTCCGGCGTCGGTTGTCGTCGCTTCTTCCCTGACGTCAGTGCGACAGGGGTATAAAAGAACCAGCAGACGCCATTTTTTTCAGTTTTTCTTGCCCCAGATGTCAGGTGCCCCCAGAAGGAAGGCAATACATAAAATTATGTAATAATGCAATGCAAAATAATCAAAGACCAGTAGTTGCAAGCAAATACACCATAAAAGAACACCCCTAGAGGGGAAGGAGGGAGGGAAACCTGGACTGCAGCTGTATTAGCACTCGAACATCTACATTTATGGTAGGTACAAAACTGTACTATGTTCATCGTGCATACAGCTGCAGTCATAACAGATGGGTAGAATCCCAAAGCTAAGAAAGGGGTGGTAGGCACTAGGTGGAACTAGGAGGAGCCAAAATGCCCTGCAAGACTGCAGTGGCAAAGCCTGCTCTAGATTTGGAGTATAATGGTAGGTTGTACTGCTTGGAGAAGGTATGCACAGAACTCCAAGTGGCTGCTTCTAAAATATCCTTGGTAGGAACTCCTCTGAGGAAGGCTGCAGAGGTGGCTGTGGCCCTGGTAGAATGAGTTCTAATGCCTGTAGGTACAGTTTTGCCATGAAAGGAATAGCAAAAGCGTATGCAGTGGGCTATCCATTTTGAGATTGTCTGTTTGGATACTGACTTTCCTTGAGCTCCTACCGCATAGGCCACAAAAAGCTGTTCTGATTTTCTGAAAGGTTTTGTTCTGTCCAGATAATAACGCAGTTGTCTGTGGATGTCCAAGGAATGCAGTAATCTCTCCCCTTTGTTTTGAGGATTAGGATAAAAAGTAGGTAAATGTATGGCCTGATTTAAAGCTACCCTGGATACCACTTTAGGCATAAAGGACGGGTTGATACTTAATGAAACTCTGTCCTGATGGAAGATGATAAAAGGCTGGACAGCCATAAGAGCCTGTAGTTCTGAAACTCTACGAGCTGAAGTGATAGCCAGGAGGAAAGCTGTTTTCCAGGACAAATAATGTAAATCTGATGAGGCAGCTGGCTCAAAAGGAGGCAAAGTCAGTTTTTCCAGAATGAAATTAAGATCCCAAGCAGGTATTGGTCGTTTTCTTGGAGGTCTTAAATTCTTAGCCCCTCTGAGGAACTGTCTTAATAGAGGGTGAGAGAATAAAGGTGGATCAGTGTTGTATTCTGCAGAAATGGCTGAGGCATGGATTTTGATGGGGGAGAACGAAAGTCCACTGCTTAGCAGTTCAGCCAAACATTGTAGTATTTGAGGTAAATTCAGTTTTCCAGGGCACTGGCCCTTTTTCTCATTCCAAACACAAAAATGTTTCCATTTTGCAGAGTAAGCTTTTCTAGTTGATGGCCTTCTGGCCTCCAAAATGACATCCTGCACCTCCTTGGAGAGCAGGGCCTGCTGCGATGCTAAGGAATCTTCCATGCGGCTCGATTGAGTGTTTTCAGCTGACTGTGAAGAGTTTTGAAGTTGTGCTGAGTCAGAAGAAGAGGCATTAGAGGCAGGGTCCATGGTGGGGAATGCATCAGGCTCCTCAGGAGTGGGTACCAGTGTTGCCTTGGCCAGTCCGGAGCAATGAGGATCATCTTTGGTCTGTCTGCTCTGATCTTCAATAGGACTTTGGGCAGCAGAGGAAGAGGTGGGAAGGCATAAACTGTCATTGATGTCCAACTGAAAGAGAGAGCGTCCACTCTCCAGGCCTTTGGATGGAAGAGCCTTGAGCAGAATTTTGTCAATTGATGATTTTTGTGAGAGGCAAAGAGATCTATGTCTGGCCTTCCCCATTCTTGGATTATTTCCGTAAAAACTTTTGGATGCAACTTCCATTCGTGTGGATCTGTCATATTCCTGCTTAGGTTGTCTGCCAGCGTGTTTTCCTTGCCTGGCAAGTACTGTGCTTGTAGTTCCATTTGTAAGTCCATGACCATGTTCCAAAGTGACATGGCCAGTCTGCATAGGGGATAAGAATGTGTTCCTCCCTGCTTGTTTATGTACCACCTAACTGTGGTGTTGTCTGTTCTTATCAATAGCTGACCTGGTTGTAGAAGGTCCTTGAAAGCTATAATAGCATTTATCACAGCTAGCATTTCTTTTTGATTGATGTGAAGGTGCTTTTCTTTTTGGGTCCATTTGCCCTGAATGCACCGGTCTGTCATGTGCGCCCCCCAGGCGTAGTCCGAAGAGTCTGTTGTGATGACTTGATTTGCTTGAGGCTTGCTGAATGGAAGACCTGTGTTTGTTTGGCATGCTTGAGCCCACCACAGAAATTCCTTTTGCAGACATGGAATTAATGGTATTATTGTTTCCAAACTGTGGCTGTGTTGAGACCATATGTTTTTTAGGTACCATTGTAGTTTTCTCATATGCAGCTTTGCACATGGGATTAGTAAGATGCAAGATGCCATGAATCCCAGAGCCTGCAGGATTTTCCTTGCAGTCAGCCTGGTGCAATTTGCCAGTGTTCTGAAATATTGAATTAGTTGCCCCTGCTTCTCTGGCGTGAGGTAGGCCATCTGGGTGTTTGTGTCCAAATTGGCACCCAGGAAAATTATCTTCCGAGAGGGTATTAGTCTTGATTTCTCTTTGTTGACTGTGTATCCTAGAGAGTTTAATAATATTATTACATAAGCCAGATGTTTCAGAAGAATGTGCTTGCTGTCCGCTTGGATCAGGCAGTCGTCCAAATAAGGGTATATTTGTATCCCTTGAAGTCTGCAGAAGGCAATTACTGATGCCAGGCATTTCTTGAATACTCTGGGCGCAGTAGATAAACCAAAGGGCAATACAGAGAATTGATAATGGGTTGAACCTGCAAGAAATCTGAGGTATCTTCTGCAATTTTGTCCAATTGGGACATGCAGGTATGCCTCCTTGAGGTCCAATGTTACCAGCCAAGACTCCTTGCCCAGCATGGGAAGAAGTTGCTGTAGAGTGAGCATCTTGAATTTTGGTACGAGTAAGAATGTGTTTAGGATGGAAAGATCCAAAATCGGTCTCCAATCTTTTCCCTTCCTTGGCGCCTGGAATAAAAACCTTGACCTTGTTCGTGTGTAGGTACCTCTTGAATAGCTTTCATGTTTATAAGACCTGAAATTTGCTTTTGTGCCTCTGCCCTTTGATTGTGTGGCAGGTTTGGCATGCCTTTCATTTTTGGAAGGGTATGAAAATGGAATTTGTAGCCTCTGTTTATAATGTCCAGGATCCATTTGTCCTTTGTGACAATATGCCAGTTTTTTGAGAATAGTGCCAGCTTTCCTCCTAAGGGGGCTGCCATTTGAGACCTGGTTGGCATGCAAAAGGGGAAAGTCATTGGTTTTGCTTTCTGAAAGATTGCGAGTTGTCCTCACCACCTCTTTGTGTAGGAGCTTGCCATTGTCTGCCTCTGTACGAGCCTTGTGTTTGTCCTCTGCCCCTCGGGCGCCTGTATCTGCCTCTTTGGTGTCTGTCTGTGGCAGGAAAGGACCAGTTTTTGGAAGGCCAATTTCTACTAAAACGTGGGGCTTGGACCTGCAGAAATTCTTTCACAGTTTGCATTGATTTAGCCTTTTCCTCCATTTTCCGTAATACTTCCTCAGCATTTGCCCCAAATAGTACATCCTTTTGAGGAGGGGCGTCTAGTAATTTAGCTTTGACATGAACAGGCAAGGCTTGTTCCTTGAGCCAGGCATGCCTACGTATGACTGAGCCTGTAACAGCAGCTCTACATGAGGCCTCTAGAGCATCAAAACCACATTGTAAGGTATGTTTACTCACTTGTTCTGCACTATGCATCAAATCCTGCAACTCCTTCATGTCTGGTTGTTCAGGTTGTGACATTTTACTTTTCAATTGAGATAACAGAAACTGTTGGTATTTTAGCATATGAAACTGACAGTTTAAGGCCCTCATGGATAAGGTAGCCGAGGTATATACCTTTTTACCCACCTTTCTAAGGATCTGGAATCTCTCTCGGAAGGCAATGGGTTTTGGCAATGGAGGCCTTAACTCCCTTGGGCCCCTGTGAGATGGTTTCTAGGTCAGCAGCATGGCTTTTGTATAGAAATTGGTGTGAGTCAGGAACCCTGTAGTACCTGTCAGGCTTAACTGGAGCTGGAGGAAGAGAATCCGGGTTAAGGCAGGCCTCCGAGTAAACATCATCTAGGGTGTCCAGGACAGGAGGTATAGCCAGAGGCCTGTGCTGGGGTAACAAAAGAAATTCCCTGAGCCTTTTCTTGGAATCTGAATAATCCTGGCCTTCCCAGTGGAAGTGTTCCCTTAAGGTATGCAGAGTTTCACCAAATGAGTAATCCTCAGGGGGGGATACAGAAGGAATAGATTCCTCTGCATCAGAGTCTTCAAAAGGGGAGTAAGACTGTTCCTGATAATCAGAGTGCTCTGAAATAATGGAGCCCTGATCAGAGGAGGGGGAATCTTCCTCCACTCTGGGTCTTTTGTCCAGAGGTGGCTGAGAACCTCTGATTAGAGTAATTAAATCCTCAGCCATTTTAAGCATCTGTTTCTTAGGCATGGGGCATGGAGATGGGCCCTGTGTAGCTGGTCTCTTAGGGTGCATGGTAGCTTTAGACTTGGTGAAAGCCTTGATGGAGAAAGAAGAGGAAGGTCTGAAGACACCTTGAGTGGAGGTGGACCTGTCCACATTCTGTGTTTCAACGCCAAGCGTGGCTTCGGTATCTGTAGTCAGGGTGTGGGCTGAGGAGCCTGCGACCTTGGGTACAGGAGACACCGCCAAAGATGTGTAGTCGGTAATCAGGGGCTGCGTAGGCGCCTCGCTGAGAACCGGACCACGTGTAGTCGGCTTAGGCGTGGTGTCGGTAGAGGCCGCGGACCTCGAGTGTCGGTCCTTGTCTTTGCGTTTTTTAGACAAAACCGGAGTCGGAGTATCCGACGACATAGTATAGTTAAATGCTTTTCCAAAATAATGCTGGGCGAACTCCGCCCGACGCTTAATAGCGCGTTTGTTGAATGTAGCACAAAAGCGACAGACCAAGACGTCATGGTCTGGGCCTAAACAAGGTATACAGAGGGAATGGAAATCCTTATGCGGTATTTGCTTCCCACAAGAAATACAATTATTAACTTTGTCTGACATTGGTCTGAGGCAAGAAAAAGTTTCCCCAACGGGGTACTTAGCTTTTAAGAAGACTTCGGTTCCAAATTTTTCGTAATCTCAGGAGCTGGCCGACCGGCACTTGCGAACTGCTTCTGCTTCGGGCACCGCACGGCAAGAAAGACTGAAGAAAATGGCGTCGGCTGGTTCTTTTATACCCCTGTCGCACTCACGTCAGGGAAGAAGCGACAACAACCGACGCCGGACCTAGACTTTGGAATTCAGCCGACCGAGGACCCACCTGACGGCAGGAGAACCCATCTGTTATGACTGCAGCTGTATGCACGATGAACATCCCAAAAGACTAGAAGAAAATTCCGCTGTGGTCACCCCTAATGGGAACAGCCGAAAGAAGATTATGATATATATATATATATATATATATATACACACACACACACAGACACACAAACACCTCTATATCTATATATAACTATACATATATCTATTTATTTATTTATATATATATATATATATATATATATATATATATATATATATATCAAAAAAATTGAAAAACCAGAGGCCACTGCCAACCTTTTGGTTGATGGGTTCGGCTCAAATCCGCCCTCCCTTAACATTCCAAAGGAAATACCGCATACCATAAATGCCATGAAACATGACCTCACTGGTCCACTTGAATCATTTTTCAACTGAAGCTGTCCATTAGGTTTTGTGTCCAAGGAATGGAAGATGGCTACAGTCATCCCCCTGCCCAAAGAAGGTCCAACCCAGTGACCCAGGTAACTACAGCCCCATAAGTCTTACCAGCCTCAGATGTAAGGCCATGGAAAGAATCATCACAGACATGATAAATGAGAACACTGGTAACCTGCAAAAAGCTGGAACCACCACAGTTCAGCTTTTTTTAAAGGGAGGTCATGCCTATTAAATCTGGTGGAGTTTTTGAGAGGGCCACCAAAGCACGGGATGAAGGTAAAACTGTGTACACAGCTTACCTCGACCTGGCCAAGGCTTTTAATACAATAGATAAGCTCACTAATTTAGGTATAAACCCTTTTATCACCCACTGGATAGGAAACCGAGTCACTGATAGGACCCAGGAAATCAAAATAGGTGAGGCCACCTCCACCAAGAAGCCAGTCACTAGCAGAGTCCCCCAGGGTTTCATACTGGGCCCACTCTTTATGGCTGACTAAGTTTGCAGATGACTAAGTTGGGGTGTTATCATAGACTCTCCTGCAGACACTAGCATTCTTCAATCTCAATGCTAAAAAGTACATAACTGTATCCTTTGGATTATCTAAAGCCTGACCCAGTGGTCAGGGATATGAGTACGCACATAACAGTAGCCTTACTTTTGACAACTACAAGCCACAGTGGTGAGGAAATCCTCTTATGTTACACAACTTAGAAGGAAGGGCATGGCATCTAGGTCCAAAGAGTTCACTATCCCAATGTACTCTGCTCTTATCAGACCACTGCTGGAGTACAATGCCCCCTTCAGTATGTACTTCACTGGGCATATGCAGCAACTAGAGCAACCTCAAAGGTTCCTTACTAAAGGATACAAGGCGTAACAAGCCTACTTTATGCAGATCATCTTAAAGCCCTTTCACTCTTCCCAGTCTCCTACAGATTGCTGAGGGGTGATCTATGCCTGGCTTATAAGGCATCTGCAAATTCCACACTTGCGAATCTCCTACATATTCTTAAGTCAAACAGTACCAGAAATACAAAATCTGGGGACCTGAATTTTGCCTGTGACTTAAGCAGAACATGCTGTAGAGATAGATGCGTGTCCCAGAGACTTCCCCTTCTATGGAGCAGACTTTCCATCCATGTGAAGCAGACCTTGTCTATTACCCAGTTTAAGCGCAACCTAGACCAATGGAAGGGGAACAGGAAATTTACAATGGGCCTGGCACCCATGTCCCTTACGGAGAGAGGTAGCTTATAAATGCCTGACTCTCAATGTCCTATTCAGATACAGGATATCATTACTCTTTGGGGAAAACTTGACTAGGCTTAGAAACACCCACCAGGTCATTAGCCTAGTAGCAATCTATGACTCTATGAATTTCCCTGGTATATGCATTGCGATGACAAAGCAACCAGAAGGTTTGTCCACTGCCACACATACATTGCCTTGTGACAGAGGATAAGACCTGGATCCCTCCTGTTTGTTGATTTACCAGACCACACTGTCTAATTGGATCACAACTGTCCCTACAGAAAAAAACATCTTGAAAGGCCTGCAATGCTAGTAAGACCACTCATCTCCAGGACACTGACATTAAATTGGTCTCCTGGGGGGACCACATGCCTTGGACCATCCATCCCCACCCCCAACTGGAAGGCATACATGGTTACCGTGGCTACTGCAGGGGACAGAATAAAGGGACAGCCTAGGTAAACTTTGTCTGATTGAATCCACCAACGAAGATTATCCCTGCAGACTTGAGTGAGTTTAATTTGCATCATCACTTGTCCTTCCCAATTAGACCACTGCACAGCTAGAATCCACTGGAGAACACACACACAGAAACGGGTCACTGGAACTATTGGTTATGGCTACTGACATCAATCCTAGAGTCTGAAGGAGAAGTCTAGCTGTAGAAGGGTGAACAAGAATTTGCTGTACCTGAAACCTGACTGTGTCCACATGATGTACTGGTAGGGAGGCGATCTGACTTCCTGTGATCAGCTGGGCACATATGAACTCCAGGCTCTGAACAGGTTGTAGAGGAGATTTGGAGGTGTTGACTGAAATGCCTAGCCTTTGACAAAGTTGGAACAAATAGTCCTTGGACTGCTCTAAGAGATGTCTGGTTGGGGTGGTGAGGAGCCAGTTGTCTAAATATGGAAACGCTCACAATCTCAGCAGTCTCAGGTGAGTGGTTACCACTGTTATATACTCTGTAAATACCTGGGGGCTGAAGTGAGACCAAAGGGCAGGGCTCTGAACCGACAGTAACAGACTCCCAGTCGAAAGTGCAGAAATCATACGTGTGCTGAAGATCAATCAAGTATATCCAATGGTCATTGTGTAAAAAGGGCAAAATAGACTGAACTGTGACCATTCCAAACTGACTTCTTCATAAATTAGTTCAGGCTGTTTAGATCCAAAACTGACCTTGCATCCCTGGTCTTGTCACTAAAAAGAACCTCAAGCAAGTCCCAAATCCTCTTTGGACTCTTGGGACCTCCTGGAGGACTCTTGTCTAGCAGCTTTTGACTCTCCTGAGCTACAGTTTCTCTCTGACGGAGTGGAACATCAGGAAGTTTTCTTCTTTTGTTGGAGGAATCTGGAAATTTGGTATGGAATAACCTCTGGATATTATATTTTTTGGCATCCAAGAATTTTTTGTTATAGAAGCCCCGGCATCTGGGTGCAAAGACAAGAGCCCCTGACTGCCTCCTGAGCTGGGCAGTCAGGCAACCATTCAGGAGTGCTGAAAGGGTTCATCGGAAAAGGAATCTCGGAAACCTGGTTTTGCAGGCCTCCTCTACCGTGAGAATGTCATCTTCATTCTGAACCTCCCCCCTTGCCTATGAAGGAGTAGTCCCCTACACGAGTCCTGGAAAGATCTTTGGGACTTACAGAACCACATTTTCTTGCCTCCTCTTTGATTCCATAAAAAGGATCATTGAAGGGTAAAAAAGCATATCCCTATGGCAGACAAAGTCTTTCCATCTTGTTCACTATGGGAAAGCGTTTCTTTCACAGTAGGGCCAAACAAAGATGTTCCATCAATGGGAGCACTGATGAAAGAAGACTTGAAAGGCTCAACAAAGTTGCATAACTGCATCCAAGCATTATCTTCTCCACGTCAGCATCCCTTGGAGAAAAGGGAAATGCAGCCAAAGAGAAACTGATTTGATGGTGAGCGGGTTTGAAGAAACTTAGATGGAACAGCAGTCTGGATCTGAGGGTGTGGGATCAGTGTGTTTTTTTCTTCTTCTTAGGATCGGAAGAAGTGCGATTCAAAGTTTTCAGAATTTTTTGAGGAGGCTCCAAAGAAGGAGCCAATGTAATAGTCTTCAGAGCATGGGTGAAGGCTCTTTTGCGAGATTTCTTCAATTTCAGAGAGGATTTCACAGATTTACCCGAGGGGGTGGGGGTTGAGCCCATGAAGAGGAGGAGAAAGAAGGCGACAGCATACTCCAGTATCAACTTATTATGTCTGTTGCTAAGTGCTCTCAATTTTAATGCAGCACGAATGAAACAGTCAGTGTTGAAGTGTGATGCTCCAAGGCAGTAGACGCACTCTGAGGGTATCAGAATTGGGAATCTTATACCCACAGAAAGTGCACTTTTTAAAGCCTGGTGTTTTTTCGGCCAAATTGAAAACAGGTGTTTAAAGGGGGGGATGTAAAGGAAGAATATCCTCTAAAATGGCAGAAACTACCAAACAATAGGAAAAACAAATATTATAAAAGGAGTAATCAGGAGAAAACTCGTGTATATAACAATTAGGAGAGGGAGGAGACAGATGGAGTATAAAAGATAGAAGTTAATTACTCCCAAAAAACGGTAAAAACTAGCCAAAATAGCTCTCAGGGAGGATTCACGCCTGTGTGAGATGGCAACAAATGAGAACTGAGGTATTGTTAGCGGACTGGGGCATTATGGTTAGAGGGTGGAACTCGAGTTGGATCCGAAAGTGTAGTGTCTGCAGTTGAATTGGATCAGAGGTTGGATCCGTCAGCCACACTGAGGAATGAATAAAAAGGACAACTTCAGATACAAAAAATGAGAAGCTTGAAACTTTTGTATCAACCTTTGCTTAGTCCTTTCCCATATATCTTTAGATGCCATAATAGAAGCCTTTTTTAATCTCAGCTCCTAAATATGGGAACTGTTTGACCAATTCATGAGTGGGTACACAATTTATGGCTACAGCCTTTGTATTATCTTCATCAATTTTATATTCTGAAAAGTCATGAAACGGTCTCAAAATGTTCCCCAAAACCAAGATGCCTTTTTTTCTGGACTTAAAAAGTACAAAATAATACCTGCAAAAAAAAAAAAAAAGCCAATTTTTCTGTATTACCATAGCAATTATATCCTTGCATTTCTGAATCCCTTATTTCCTTTGCTAGTGGCTTTAAATATAAAGGAAATAAAGGTGGAAGAGGACATCCCCACCTGGTTCTTCAATTCAAACTTATTACAGAAGAACCTTCTTGCGTCTGATCAGTCATATATCCTCCTACATGTCTATATTAGGGAATACAAATGCTTCTATTGCCCTACTCAAAATCCCAGCTAACTCTGTTAAATGCTTTCTCTACGTCAAGACGTACGAATAGCAGCAGCAGTACTTTCTTACATTCTGTTTCCTCATCATGGTTTTATTAATTTTGCTGAATGTTTGCTTGCCCGCCACAAAACTGCACTGATCCACATCTATCAATTTAGGCAGCACTTTTGCCATTCTTTTAGCTAGTATAGACAAAAACTTTATAATCATGGTTTAAAATTAAAATGGGTTTTTAATTTCTGTTGCCTGAGTCATTGTGCTCTGCAGTCATCAAAAAACAGTTGCTCAACAACAATCTAACTCCTGCATATTACCAAAAACTCCCTTATTTTCTATTAAGCACTCAGCAGTTGCCCCCCCCCCTCTTGATCTGGGAGATTCCCTTTATTCTGCAATACTTTAACCTTTGCCAGCACCTCAGAAATAATTCTTCCTTACTACTTCCTAACTTATCTGTTTTACTTCTACCCTGTTTTTAAAACAACAAACACTTATTCAGAAAGGATAGCTATTGAGTGGAATAAAATGACTATCTTCCCGAACTCATGAATAATTTCTACTACCCATTCTATACATTTCTCTCCTTGACATGTAAGTGGGGAAAGCACCAGTGTCTCATTTTTATTTCATTACCATGAATTTTTATGATTTGAAATAGTTATTTGATGTGTTGAAACTTTGAGTTAAATGCTCATGCTTCTGTGAAAATTTCTATCCAGCTTAGTTTGGTTGTTGGACCTTGGGGAATAATATGCAAATTCTGTGAGAGCTCCTACTACTGAATTTATATCTTCTATACAAAAATATTTTCATATATTTCTTCAGCTATCAACCCTCTTTTGTTATATTTTCCATTATAGGTCCTACTGATACATCCTCACTATGACAAATTAAGCTGAAGTTCCTACACATAAGTAATATCCCCTGCTGAAAGTGGATTAGTTCCATAACAGTTTTTGGTGGAACACAAATACATTCCAAGATAAATAATGTACCCATTGTGAAATGCATGCCAGTGTAATGCTCCTCCCTTACCAACAGCCACCTACTACAACAAAATGCATCACTACTATCTCTTTCCCCTCTTCTATCACAAATGGAGCCCCTCTAGCATACAGTATCACTCCCCTTTCCTTTGTCCCTGACATTTGGCTATCAATCTTCAAATCCTCTGTCAAATTCAATGATCATTTCTTTCCAAATGCATCTCCCGCAGCAATGCTATTTGTACTCTGCATTTCTTAATATAATTCAGTACTCTTCTTTTTGTCTCTACCTGTAAAGGCCATTTACATTCCAAGATAATATAAACAGTGCAGCAGTTATGATTACAAAATATTGCCCCTGCCAAATGACAGTTTGATGTTTTATACAGTTTCTTCTCATCTCCATTTGAACATACATCACCACATTTCAAGACTTTCTGCTTTAAATAAAACCCTCAAACAAAAAACTAAATGCATTTCAGAACACCCCACCCCCTCTTAACTTAGAACAAACATACAAAACTATGTACATTTTACAGCAAACGAAGTTTAACCCTCCAGACAGGAACAGCCCCAAATCAACAGCTGCACACACACAAAGCCTAATCTAAAATTATGGTTATCCATGCCAAAGTGCATGTTACACCCTGTGTTTTGACTTACAAATATTGCTGTTTGTTCTGTTCTTAGCTCTATAACCCTCCCAAATGTGAAAACCAGTTTATATGCTTTCAGAAAACATTATCTTTTAGTCCTAAGGAAAAGTGCACTGGCTACCTTTAAATAAATCTAAAACACTGCTCTATTAAATACATTATAGTATTAAGGCTGCTTGCTGGGAGGCTACTATCATTTATTTACTGGTCATAATTTCATACATTTTTCCCCACTGAGCTACTTGCCATTGTACCTTTAAAATGTTGCATTTCCCTTGGCGAAGAATGCTCAGAACTCTCAAAATTAATTGCATGCATATTCAGACAGGCCATCCCCATGAAAAAGTACTCGGCAATGAGAAGAAAAAATAAAATAACCTTTCAGATTCATGAAGGACACATTGTAAATTTCTCTTAGAATGTACAGAATTCCCCTGGCCAAAAGCCTTCAGCTGCAGATTTCTTGTCTCTCACGGAGACCATTTGATAATGGAAAAAACAAGCTATTATTCTTGCATATGCAAGAAACTTAGCATTTTTGACGGCCATCATCCTTCTGTCTTATTTTTCAAGCCTACTTGCCTACAAAAAGATATATAGCTTAAGCCAAGGATATTAGTCTAGACATCCACCCTTGTAAAAATAAGGGAAAGTAGCATCTTAGTTCTACATATAATCAGTACACTTGTACACCTCGCTTCCCATACCAGCAGCCCATGATCACAGCATTACAATAACAAACTTGCTTCTGTCCGGCCTTTTTTCTTATTATACTGTAAAACCTTTATTTCTTGCAACTAAATAAGCACTTGTTTACTTTAAGATCTTTTAACATATACAAATAATTGAAAAGACTCCCTCCACACTCACATTTACAATACTCCTGACTGCCCACAAAACAAAACTGCTTTCCAACAAAACAGAGTTTACATCATGAAATGTTTTATACTAATGCTAACATTTTTTTCTTTTAACGTACAGTTACTTTGTTTCCCTTTAGTGCCATTCTAAACATTAATGACAATGTTGGGCCTTTTCTCAGCCAGTTCCTCTTGCAAAGGCATATTTCACAAATGTGAATGATGACTTATAGTCTCACATTTACTCACTAATTTCAGTGTTACTGGTCTTCCTGATGGTCTTCATCTTTCCACACCAGATTCTGGGTCACATCCAAGGTACTCCTGATTTATCTAGGCAACTTCTGTGCTTTCTTCTGTCTCTTCCAATGTTCCAATGGAAAATGCCTGAAAGGTTTCACTGGCAAAGTCTTTCAAGGAAATTGTCAGGAGAATGAGAAGTGGTGTTCCCTTCTGCTTGCTGACTCAGTTTTTATTGGATAAACTTTACTTCATCCTTATCCTGCTCTGCATCAAAAATTGTCTTTTGTGGGACTTCCAAAATGGCTGCACATTGAACAACAGCTTAATTTCAGCTCTCCCAGTGCGAAAACAGAAACTCAGAAGAGAGCCAGTGAACTCCTTTTTGGGTAAATTGCAGTAACTGGCTTGTAACTGCACTGCCTGAAAACCAAAATTCAAAGAACCTAAGAGAAAAACCATAAAAGGTGAGGAAAAACACTGACTGGGAAGAATTCTGCAGCTGTTAAGCAAAAATCAGTGCAAGCTCCAGCTTTGGTGCAAGACTTGACTTCCAGTAATGTGAGCTGTGAAACAGGAAATTTTGCTTATTGTTCTTCTGGTAATAAAGCCCACAAAGAAACTGCGCCAGTGAAACATTTTCCAAAGTTTCAACAGAAAATGCATGAAAAACAGAAAAAAGCAGAAGAGCCAACTAGGAGAACCAAGAGTACTCTGGAAAAGAAACCGGGATTGGATTTGGGAGATAGCGATAAACAGGAACAAAAACAGCAACTCGGAAATTAAAAAATAAATGTAGGATTATAAAGCATTAATTATATTTGTGAAACATGACAGAACAAGATCACTTTCATCATATTCAGTGATGCGTTTGATGAATGTGGTTTCAAAATTTTTAAATTAATGTTAAAGTACTCTAAAAAGAAAGTTGAATTTTTATTGTCTGATGCTGAAAAGTTGGATAAAGCCATCAAGAATGATTTGCTATTTGAATTTAATAAGGACACATATGAACGTATTTTTAACCATGTGGATAGGAAATGTGAAGAGGTTTTTTTGAGAAAACAAAAGAAGTTTGGTAGGGACTTGAAACAATAGAGTGAAGATAAGGCCTATGTGTTTAAGGGAAGAATTTCAAAAAATAGTGTGTATGGAGCTTGCAGTACATCAGACTCTACTACCCCACCCCCAAACAATTTGGACAATTTAGTTGTTGAAGAAACCAATGAACAAGTAGTAGTAGACATTTTTAACAATAGCCCCACCACCCCTTTGGTATTGGAGGGATTTAATTTCACCGATCCACAGGAGGGTTTTGACCATGATGGGCATATGGAGACTGTTAGCGAAGGATGAGGCCAACGAACAGGATTTTTCTGGTGGGAAGGGGAGAGGAAAGAATCCAAGACCCAAAAGGAAAGGAAAGACATAGTAGTGGATAGTGATGGTGTCACGTACTCTTGTAATGGTTTTATGATTTTTAACTTGAGTGGAAGAGATGTTAAGACTGAGCATTTTCATTTATTTGAAAAAGGTTTCAAGTTTATCCCTACTGTTAGATTCAATGTTTGACGTCTTGTTAGAAAACTCAACTTGGCTGTTATTTTTGATAAGGTTGATATGAATGACAATAACAAATTTAGGAAATAGAGTACTTTCAACCCCCCCTTACATCCGGTGCTACAAATGTTTGAGGAAATTTGTGCATCGGATATATACGATTTAAGTACCAATAAGACCTTCTGGAAAAAACATGGATTTAAAACAAATTTGTCTATTAAAGAAAGGGAAATTTTGGAGGAATTGGTTACTGACAGGGAAATTCGAATCATGAATCCTGATAAGGGGGGTGGTATGGTTTTAGTTAACACTTTTGACTATACAAGTAAAATCCTTGAGATTTTAAATGATATGAATGTATATGTACCTGTATCTATTAACAAAATAAATATTTCATACAGGAAAATTGATCTTACGTTGGAAGATTTAGTACTTGAAAACAGTTTGGATGAGAAGCTTGCAAATGTCTTATTAATAAAGAAACCAAGGTTGGCTACTTTTTTGGCATCCCCAAAGTTCATAAGTCTACAACTGACCCTCCTTATAGACCTATTGTTTCTAATGAAGGCTCTAAGACCTACTGTATATAGCAACCTTTTTGGATCAGGTATTAAAGCACATCCCAGTGAGTTACCCCCACCTACTAAAGGACTCATGGGACTTTTTGATCAGTTTACCCAAGCAGCCATACGTAGGTAAAGTGTATTTTGTAACCATTGATGGGGTTGATTTGTTCTCATGCATTCCTACAGAGGAGGGGCTTGAACTATTTTGGGCTATACTTGAAGAAAAAAGACCTTTGTTGGACATTGATGTAGATGTGTTAGTTGAACTTATGAGACTTGTGTTGGAGAATAACTTCATATATTTTGAGGGTGAGACTTTTAAACAGGTTAGGAGAGTTGCTATGGGGGCAGCTTGTGCCCATATATAGCTTGTGCCCATATATATGCCAACCTGGTATTATTAAAGTGGGAATTGCAATACATCTTTAACTCCACTTAATGGAAGAATATAAAATTTTACAGGCGTTTTTTGGACGACTTGTTCATTTGGGAGGGAACAGTTGATCAATGACTTTATTACATTTTTAAATTCCACTACTAGTTTCTTAGATTCACTTTCAAAGCTGACCATAATGGGACTGACTACTTAGACGTTAGGTTAGATGAAACCATCAAGGGTCTGAAATCTAAAATTCATAGAAAGAACACATTTAGTAATTCATATCTTCCCTTCAACAGTGACCATCCTTGGGAACAGAAAAAAAGCATTGTTAAAGGTCAGATGGTTAGGGCAGCCAGAATGACCTCTGAAAGGGAAGATTTCAAAACTGAAATCAAATTTATATCTGACCTTTTTAAAGTTAAAGGTTATCCAGTGGCCCTTATTGAAGCTGTTGTCCAAGAAGTTAAAGTGGAGTGGGGTGTAAAATATCAGACACTATTAGGTAGTCCTGGGACAGGTGACACCATGGTGGGAGAAGGACGTAACAACTTTAAGAGATCTATGGTGGTAGAGTATCACCATGGTTCTAAGGAGGTTAAGGGTCTGATTGAATCTAACTGGAAGATCTTGAAATGTAACAAGGACATCGTCCATAAGATTAGTGAGCGGCCTGATTTTGTTTTAAAACAGGAACCAATTTAAAGAGGATGTTCGAAAGGAAAAACCATTACAACAAAGCAGGGTGTGAACAACGAACAAGAAAATGTGGAAGGTGTGCAAATTGTAAATGCATTTCAGAACAAGCTAGTGTTACCCTAGACAACTATGTTGGTACTATTGTTCGTTTTAGGAAGGGAACCTGTGCAATCCTGAACATACCCTTGTATCTGTTCCTTATGGAGAAATTTGGGGAGTCGGCAGACTGTGTAGTGATGCGAGGGAGTGTGAAATGTAAGTTAAAAAGGTGGGTTTTTTTTTTTTACACGGGTTGTGATGAGAACTTGACGATGGTTATAGCAAGGTGGTGGGAGACAGGAATAGTTTTAAATGGAAGCAACACAAATAAGAGAACGTCTAATGATTTTGCCTCAAAATCTTTTCTGTGTTTCTAAATATACATTGTTTTCAGTTAGGCAGGAGAAATTGAGAGATTGGTGGAATGTGGTTGGAAGGGAGGTTGCTCCCTTCAATAATGTAAAATTGGGATTTTCTTAGAGGGGGCGCAGCCGGAGGGACTTTTTGGTGCATGGAATTTGTAGGAAACCTTTGGAAAATATAACAAAAGAGATGGGAATCAAAGGTGCTAAACACTGTGGAAATTGTGCTGTTTGTAGGTGTGTGGTGGAAACTTACAGTGCAGTGGGTGGCAGTAAGTTCCAGGCGCGGGGGTGTTGTATGCGTGGAGGTGTTGGTGTTGTTTGTGGTGTTAAGTGCCCCTGTGGAAGTTTTTATATAGGAGAAAGTAAAAGGAGTCTAGGGGAGTGGGTTAAAGAACACATTGGGGATGTCAAAAACAACGGGGTAGTCAGCCCTATAGCAGAACATTTTAGTGGGGTGTATCGGGAAGATTTCAGTGGTTTTGCAGGTGACAGTTTTGGATCAAATTGGGTCCGATTTTTAGGTGAAGATACAATCAAGTATTTTGTGAGAAAGAAGGAATCCATTTTTGTGTTGAGGTGCGGTACACTCCAACCCAGTGGCGTGAGTGAGGAGTGTGATTGGAAAGGTTTCATTTTAAATGTGTACAGGTTTTTTAAGATAGAAAACTTAATTGTTTGTCTAATTGCAATGTTGGATGATTGCTTTGGTTGGATAATTGTTTTTGTCAGTGTGAGAGGTGTGTCTTGAGGTTGTCTGTGCTCTGTGGGGGCTGTGTTTTGGCCGAGGCGCAAGGAGAATTGGTTTTGTGTAGTAGATGAATTCAGCTTGGGAGGAGTCAGTTCCTGGTCTTTTGTGGTGAATATCTACAACAGTTAACATTTTAAACAAGTGTCAAGTGGGTGCTAAGGGGGCTTGCATGGTTTCAGAGCAATGCCAGGTTCAAGGGGGTATATGGTGAAGGTGCAACAAGAGGACAAACTGGTGTAGTAAGCCTGATGGTGGAAATTATGCAATTTAGATGCTTTGGTTGGTTGATTTCCCTTTCTTTGGTAGAGAATAGTGATGGTAGGGTTGAGTTTATTTGCAAAGGTGGTGTTGGTTGTGTTATGGGATTTACAGCATGTATAATTTGGATAACGAAAACAGGGTCATAGTGTTCAATGTGGAATGGTGGGGTGTAGACATTGGGTTTAGAAGTAGAGTAGGTCATTTATTCGTTTAAAAGCATTAAGAATGTCAGGATGGCCCAGTGGTGTAAGGCTCACAGAAATTATGGTATCCAGATGGAGGTGTGGGTTCACATCTTGTTTCTGACAGATTTTTGTGTGGAGGAGGGATTAATATAATGGTTAAAGCATTTACCTCACAAACACCAGGTGCGGCATTTAACGTTCACCTTTGAGGGACATTAATTAGACTTGAAATAGCCCACAAGGACAGCTAACTTGGTACCGAACTATAAAGCAACTTCCAAGGTTTTATTATGTAGACCAACTTGGAACTAGTGCTAATGTTCCCCTCCTGGGGAGAAATGGGACATCTCACCAAAGCCACACACTTCAGGATTTAATCACCACTTTTAGTTTTTTTAGCAAGTCTAACTTGGTGTGTTCATCAAGCGCTACTAGAATAGTTACTTTCTGACTTAACCTCATAGCATTGGCCAGAATATTTAATTCATAAGAGTTTGGGGTCTGTTTAGTAGTCTCCCTCCAATCTCAGGTTACAGTGAGCAGCCCTAATTCTCCACCATCTGACAACACAACTGAACCATGTAATATATTTTTATCCTATCATGTGGCCAGTTTGTTCACATTGAATGTTCTAAGCCAGTGTAATAACTGCCCTAAGCTTACTGGCTGTTTTATTGCTTCTGGTTGATGGTAAAATACACAAGAGATGCAAGTATCGGCCCACATTTGATAAGCATATCCATGATACCACTAAGCCCATACTTAAGTGCCAAAACTTCCTAGCCTAGAAAATAACACTATAAACATTCCCAGCTTCCGACTTGCAAGGCAACACACATTTCTTCTCCACTTACACTTGCCGCAAATTTGCGTAGCTGTCCCGAGAGTCACCAGCAAGACTAGCCTAATCCCATAAAATCCTACTCTAAGTATAATGGTAAATTCCAAAATATCTGTATTGTGGAGCTCCTGTGTTTTCCAGAGACCTCAACTTCATTACCACAAACAACAAAACATGCTGGAGGGACAGGTTCATAACCCAGAGACTGCCCATGCTCTGGAATAGACTTCCCATACATGTCAAGCAGAGCACCTCATTGGCCCTCTTCGAGAAATCTTGATTAGATGGGAAATAGAAAGTTCACCACGGGGATCACTCCAGTGACTCTGTTTGATAAAGGCACTGGGACTAACGTCGGGTGGCAAAATGCCAGGGCACTTCTACGGGCTAGGCTTGTAAAGGCTCCAGGGCCATTAGCCTAGTACACACCTATGAACTAAGTGTATAGTATACCTAGCTTATTGCAGGGACTGCACATGTTTTTATGTGGGTAAATCAGAAAGAGCGTTGGGTAAACGTATATATGAACACGTTTACAGTATAAGGAGAGGGAATTTGAACAATGCACTATGTAAACATTTGCAATTGGAACCTACACATACTGGTTTTTCTTTTGAAATTTTGCAGCAAATTGTCCCTGACCCAAGGGGTGGCAACTGGGAGAACTGGTTGCGCTGTAGGGAGACCTTCTGGCAACTTAAATTAAATTCTTCCCAGCCACAAGGGCTGAATGAATATGTGTCAATTAAACCATACTGAGTGAATAGAGCTGCAAAGCTATAAATCTCCACAGATGTGGTGAGGTATTTATACTACTCACCCTTAATGTTTTTTTTTAAATTTACACATTTTCTACCTTTTATTATTATTTTTTATTTTTATGTGAAAATATTGATTGAAAACCATTAGAATGTTACGTAAAAACTCTAAAGCATCTTTATTCTATTTGGCAACCATATATCTTTTTATAAGAATTTACTGTCAACAGATTTCATGTGTATGTAGCACTTTAAATGTTTTGGTGCTTTTTATGAATAAATCTAGCAAAAATGTCAAACTGTAATCTCACTTTTCTGAAGAGCCTTACCGATATGTGATTAAGTACAGGTAGAAGCACAGTAACAGCTGCAAAAACTAAGAGCATAAATTTGCAATGACCATGCGTAGACATTAATTGCATGTTTTTACACAAGAAGCAGATGTCTGTCACAATTAATCGACAACACTACATCCGATTACAAGTAGTATGCAATACCGTAATTTTCTTAAATTACCACTTAAAGCATGTGGGTGCTGTCATGCAAGTCTGTGAAATATTTCATGTTTATAGTGCATAATTTTTTAGCTATTTAACCAAACAGGAAGGAAAAATAAGTGGGAGTTTGATGCTTTGCAAAACAGTGATTACTTCCAGTGCTATGGAACTTGGTTCTAAATTTGACAGGAGGAGTGCAACAAAAAAAAAGTCTCCCACTGTAAGGAAGGAAAAGCTGACAAGAAAACAGTACATTAGTCTGGTCACCTGCTGTGAGCTTTCAATCACATGCAGATAATGGGTCAAATTACCCTTAGCTCTGACAGCTAGGGAAGATAGGTATGAAGCTGGGGGGGGGATAACTTGAATAACTAGATTTCAGCCTTCACAAAAGAAATCAAGTTAGCATTTCTAAGAAGAAACAGCAATGAAATGCACTTTTCAATTCTGTTCTGTGGCATTTGCACTGCTTGTGTTTGAAGTAGTCACTGAAAGAGGATAACATTTTAACCAAAAGTAGGTGACTATAACACAGCAGTGAATGCCTGTAAAATCAGTGCACTGACAGGAGCTTTAGGGAAAACGTGGCATATCTGATGCAATTTTTTGGAGACAAACAATGCATTCTGGGATACTTAGAGGTAGACTAAACCATCAGAATTACTTCAAGATGCCAGACCCCATGTGGTCAGAGTCAGAAATTGCGTATAAAAATATCTAAAAAGCTCTAAACAGTCCCAGAGTGGTGTTGAAATGTAGGAAACACCAAACCATTTTATTTATTTAACATTTGTTGACCGGGAAAGTCTGACTAGGTTCCACAGATCCTGTTTTCAGCGGAGGCCCGGGGAGAAATGCTCCAGAAGCATGATGAAATAAACACGTTTTTTGAGTCTGTGGGTGCGGTTGTCCTTTAACTGTTGAAAAGAAAGGAATCTAAGTAATTACTTGGACGTTACTAGAGAAGACGGAAATTTCTTCTGAAAATATAGCTAGGGAGTGGGATAAAATTAAAGTGGAGTTTAAAAATAGGGTGGAAATAAAGGACAGAATTATTATTAAGAAGCAACAAGAATTATTTAGAGAGACTGACAAATGTTAAAGTATTACAGAAGCAGGGGAATCTCTCTAAACAAGAGGAGGAGCAATTACAGAATGCGAAGCAGAAAATAAGGATTACCTCTAATATGCATTAGTTTAGAAAGATTGCTGTTAAGCAACTGTTTTTTGATAATAATCCATCAATCCATCCTCAACCCCTTTTCCCATTTTGCACATGGGGTCGCGGTATCACTTCCACAGTAACAATTGTCTCAAGCCAAGATTTACACCACCGGGTGGGCTAGCCCTGCTGCTGTAGTTTATTCGCACCACTCGCCTATGGCCAAATTAGTGTGTCCAATCCACCTACTGCATGTCCTTGGAATGTGGAAGAAAACCGGAGCACCCGGAGGAAATCCACGTGATCGCAGGGAGGACATGCAGACTCCACACAGAAGGCATCCCCAGCTGAGAATCGAACCTCTTGCTGTGAGGCGACAACACTAACCTCTGCACCACTGCAACCACCTGTTTTTTGATAACAATACCAAAGCACAAAAAATTAGTGCAATGACTCGGGTAACAAAAAGTATGAAGTGTTGCCACCAAGCGTAGGGTGTCTGTAACAAGGAAGAACACAAGAGATCTGCAGAGGTACTAGAAATATTTTGGAAAGTTTATGAAAGTCTACATAAAGCAAAGAAATATGGAGATAAGAAAAGGTACAAATGGAAATATTTATGGAAGAATTAACTATGCCATTGTTAAAGGCAGAAGAGGCTCAATTACTAATAGGACAGGAAGAGAGGAGATAAAAATGGTGACATAACCAATCAAAAAGAAAGTCCCCAGGAATAGATGGGCATTCCTGTGGAAGTTTGGAAACTAGGAGGGAAAAAGCTGAAAGATCTGGTTGTTCAGCATTATAAGAGGAGGAGAAGCATAAAAATTCTGGAAGAAAGAGGTGGTAGCTGTAATACCTAAAGACGGTAAAGACTCATCAGAGCCATCTTCATACCGGCCCATTTCAATCCTAAAACATGTTTATAAAGTGTTTTTTTATGTCCATAATGGCTAAAAGAATGGCAAAGGTGATGCCAAAATTGACAGACATGGATCAATGTGGTTTTGTGGAGAAGAGGTAAATATTTGACATTAACAGAACATTGAAGACGGAAGCTGAATGTAAGAAAATACCACTGTTGTTGGTGGGTCTTGATGCATTGAAAGCATTTGACGGAGTAAGCTGGGAGTTTGGGAGCAGGGCAAAGGAAGCATTTTCATTCCCTGATAAAATTATAAGGCTTATTAGGAGAATATATGAAGGATTGCAGGCAAAATTAAAGTGGGTGGGGTCCTCTCTGATAATTTGTTTGAACAGAGGAACCAGGCAGGGGTGTCCTCTTGCCCTTTATTTGCACTATATTTAGAACCACTGGCAAAGAAAACGAGACTCAGAAATTCAAGGATATAATTGGTATGGTAGTCAAGAAAAACTGGCTCTATTTGCAGATATTTTATATCTGATAAACCCAGAAAAGGAAATTTCAGTGTTGTGGAACATTTTCAAATGGTTTCAAATCTTTCTGGGATACAAAATTAAAGGCAATAGCTGTAAATTATGAACCCATGCACAAGTTGGTTCAGCAATATCCATATCTTTAGGACATGATAAAATGAAGTACTTAGGAGTGTGGATTAAAATTGATGTTTGGCTGGCAGCTAAGGATATGTGGGAAGAGACTAAACAAAGGATAATACAAAACCCAAGAAATTGGAAGCTCGGTTATATGAGCATGGATAGCAAGATACAAATAGTTAACATGTTTTAGTCCCTTTAGTTTTATACATAGGTCAGGCATATTTTTATCAACCAGTGGAGAAGCTGTGGATAGCAATTAATAAAGAGGTGAAGAATTTTATCTGGGAGGGGAAGTCAGCAAGAGTCAAGTGGGATAAGCTGCTTCTTCCAATTGAACAAAACAGTTTGGAATTACATGATTTGAAGATGTATTTCAGAGCTACATATCTCCTAAACATAGCATAAGCAGAAACCTATCATTCAAAGTGAAAAGGGGTGATTATGAAACTGGTGGAGGCTCATGAAACAAGGACAGCCTTGGATTTTGGATGCAGATCCATAAGAACAACAACAATAACCATACAGGATATTGTATTCACACAGTAGTAGAAAATATTCTAAGAAATAGGCCAACATGGGACTGTAGAAAGGAGATTCTGCTGATAGGGATGACTGCAATTAAATGATACAAACAATAGATAAGAGGGGGCTTGAATTTATTGGAGAAGACTGGTAAAAGAACCAAGGTATTGGGAACAAATAATTAGAGGGGGAAGGTAATAAAATGGAAGAGGCCAAGAATTTATTTGGACTGTAGGACAGAGATTGCTTTCTCTATCAAGGGTTGATAACAGAGTATAGGCAAAGAGAATGAAATAGGGGGATCCCTAAGCGAAAGACCAACACTGGTAGACCTTTTAGTATATTCTAGAACAGAAGCTGCTGTTAAAAAGGAAATAATTAGTATAACATACAAAATATTGCATGACAACTATAAGAATCAATCAGAGGAGGATAGAAAGCACTAGGAAGAGAGATTAGATAAGCAATTCACAATGAAACAATTGGGAGATATATGCATGTCTCCCAAATATGCAACAAAGTCTAGATGATTTAGGATCTTTGCTTGGAAGTGTTTACACAGGTATTTTTTCCCCAAGTAGACTCCACAGAACTTTTTTTCAGGTAGACAGCAATTGTTGGTGGTGTGAAGGGGAAGAAAGAAGTAACGGGGAACATATTTTATGTGAGTGTAATGAGTTGGCAGACTTTAAAGATTCCCTGCAGAGTGCTCTGTCAGAGATAAAGGTGAGTAAATTGATGTAACTAAGGAATTTTTTTTTTTTTTAGCTATGATGCAGAATCAGAATTGCCTAGACACACTAAGGCTTTGCTGAGTCTAATTATGGTGACTGCCAAAACAACAATTACTAGAAAATGGAAATCAAAGTCTAAACCAACTTTACTAGAAGTAGTGAATATAGTAACATAGATAAAACTGGGTTTGTGATCTTTAGAAAGGTGCAGGAGCAAATTATATAGGAAAAAAATGGGAATAGTGGGAACAATAAATGCAGAGGAGGAACGAAGTTTAAAAGAAGGCAGGGTCTGAATAAGCTATGTAATGTCTGACTGACAATGGATAGAGAAGTGCCGTACAATGCTTGCAGCTACAAGTATGTGCTTATGGTTTGTGATGTATTATGTTTGCAACTAAAATTATGTCAATGTGGTTTGTTTTCATTTATATACACTTAGGATTCCCTACTGCATACATGATTATTTAATAATGATTTTTTTTTTTTATTTTAATCAAGAAATTCTTTCGTGCTCCAGGAAACAATTCTCTGCTGGATACAACAGCTTGAATCTCACAACAGCCTTTCAACATTCACTGACTGTTGGGATAAATTCTCTTCTCTTGGGCCTGGAGTACAATGAATAGTCATTTTCCATAAATACTCTGCTGTCACAAATTTTAATGCTTTTCCTTTCTGTCACAGTTTTGTCAGGATCGACTATTTCTGCTGGTATGATTACATGCTTACTAATATAGGTCTTTGCTGTTTTCTCATGGCCAGGTTTGGAGCATGCACTCCATGTGCTCTTTCAATTAACAAAGCTTGCAGTGGAATACCAGTCCAGTTGTTTATTTGTGCTTTCATAGAATTAATACAGTCTGTTCCTTATAGTTTCTCTGGGGCAGCAGAAAATCTCAGGTTTTCAATGCACGTTCTTTTTAAGACAATCAGTTTTGAAATAGCTCTTCTTGAAAAGCCTCATACTCAGCCAGTCTTTTCTTCATTTCAATCAGTTTATCTGAATATCCAGTTAAAGCTTATTCTATTTTTTGCAGCCTTTTGTTAATTGAGTTGAAATATTGCTTTAATGTTTCAATTATTTTAATCACATCTGAGTTAATTTGATTTAATCTGTCCTCTAAATTACTAGAAGCCATCTCTTGAGCCACATCTGAAGCCTGAACTGCTTTTTGCTGATCAGCTGCAATATTCTTCTCAGCCAGTGTTTCTCTATTTTTCTGGCTGATTTTCTTTTAAGTTCTCAATGATTCTTCTTTGTTGGCATGCAGTGTACTTACTTGTCAGTAACTTTTACCCAAGCTGACAATTTCACGTGTTCCCATTTCTCATTTCTTTTTTCAGAATGACAAAATTGAAATTAAGTTGCTAATCAGTGTGCAGCCACCTTTGAAGTTACTAATCTCTGGTTATCTTGTACCAAAAAGTACAGTTGTGTACCTACCATAAATGTAGTGTATTTCACTGTTGCAGTCATTACTCTTGGGTTATCCTGCTGGCAGGCTACCCTCAGTCGGCCAGAATTCCAAAGTCTAGGTCCGGCGTCGGTTGCTGTTGCCTCTTCCCTGATGTCAGTGCGCCAGGGGTATAAAAGATGCAGCCGACGCCATTTTCTTCAGTTTTTCTTGCCCCAGATGTCAGGTGCCCCAAATAGGTAGGCTGAAAAATATACCAATAAGAAATGCATGCACAAAAATAACATTTCCTTCATCTACAAGCAAATACACCAAAAAGGTTGTATAGGATAGAGAAGTGCAGATAAATCCCAGCAAAGAGAAGGGGGATGGTGGGTGGGTAACCTGGACTGCAACAGTGAATACACTCGAACATCTAAATTTATGGTAGGTACACAACTGTACTATGTTCATCGTGTTTCACTGTTGCAGTCATTACTCTTGGGTAGAATCCCAAAGCTGAGGTTGGGTGGCTGGGCTAAATAGGATTAGGAGAGGCTATGAGGCCCTGCATAACTGCAGTGGCGAAGCCTGCTATGGACTTAGGAGCCAAGTGGTAGTGCTTTGTAAAGGTGTGCACTGAACTCCAAGTTGCAGCCTCTAAGATACCTTTAGTTGGCACTCCTCTGAGGAAGGCTGCTGAAGTGGCTGCTGCTCTGGTGGAATGAGGCCTAATGCCCTTAGGCACTGATTTGCCATGTTGAAAATAGAAATGGATGCAATGGCCTATCCATTTAGAAATAGTCTGTTGTTTTGAGATAGCCTTTCCTTGTGATCCTGCAGCATATGACACTAAAAGTTGCTCAGTCTTTCTGAAAGCTTTAGTTTTGTCCAAGAAGAAGCGCAACTGCCTGTGTATGACCAAAGAATGCAGAATATTCTCACCCTTGATCTGTGGATTTGGGTAAAAGGTAGGGAAGTGAATGATTTGGTTGAGGGCCACACTGGACACCACCTTAGGCATAAATGAAGGGTTTGTCATCAGAAAAACCCTGTCTGGATGAAAAATGATGAAAGGTTCCACAGCCATGAGTGCATGTAACTCCGAGACTCGCCTTGCAGAGGTTATTGCAAGGAGCAGAGCTGTTTTCCAGGATAAGAATTTTATATCTGCTGTTGATGCTGGCTGGAAAGGAGGCAGTGTGAGTTTTTCCAAAACATAACTGAGGTCCCAGGCCGGAATTGGTGCTCTCCTTGGAGGCCTAATGTTTTTGGCCCCTCTGAGGTACTGCCTTATTAAAGGATGAGAAAAGATAGGTGGCTCCATATTGTAATGTGCTGAAATGGCAGAGGCATGAATCTTAATTGATGAGAAAGAAAGGCTTTTGTTCAGCATCTCAGGTATTGTAAAATCTGAGGAATATTTGGTACAGACGGGTCAATGCCTTGTTCCTGGTTCCAAGCACAGAATCTCTACCATTTTTCTACATAAGATTTTCTGGTACTGGGCCTCCTGGCCACCAAGATAACATCCATAACAGCTTTTGAAAGAGGAGTTTTCTGAATGGCTACATTATCTGCCATGCTGCCAGATTTAAGGTCCTGAGTTGGCTGTGCAGGATCTGATTGGTTTGTTGGGTCAGCAATTGAGAAGTTTGAGGCAATATCCATGTTGGACCTTGGGACAAGCTCTTTAGGATTGGTTACCAGTGTTGGCGTGGCCAGTCTGGTGCAATCAATATCATTTTTGGCTTCTCTTGTCTGACCTTTAGGAGTACTCTGGGAAGGAGAGGCAGTGGGGGGAAAGCATATACTGTTAGAATTTTCCAGATGAATGATAGGGCATCCCACTTTCCATGCTTGCTTGTGATAAATCCTTGTTCAAAATCTCTGCAATTGATAGTTGTGAGGGGAAGCAAATAGATCTATGTCTGGGCATCCCCATTTCCTTATTATCATGCTGAAGACTTGTGGATCCAGTTTCCATTCATGGGGATCCATGAGGTTTCTGCTTAGTTCGTCTGCCAGAGTATTTGTTTTTCCTGGCAGGAATTGTGCTTGCAGGTGAACTTGAAAAGCCAATGCTGTGTCCCATAAGGTCATTGCTTGTCTGCAGAGGGGGTAGGAATGTGTACCTCCCTGCTTATGTACCACATGACCATAGTGTTGTCTGTCTATCAGTAACTGTCTTGGATGAAGCAGGTCCTTGAAAGCTGTCAGGGCATTTTGAACAGCTAGCATCTCTTTTTGATTGATGTGAAGATGCATCTGGTTTGCAGGCCATGTGTCCTGAATACATTTTCCTGCCATATGGGCCCCCCATGCATAATCTGAGGCATCCGTTGTCAGTGTCTGTCTGGCTATGGGTAAACTGAATGGCAGACCCTTGTTGTGGTGACAGGCTTCTGCCCACCATCAAAACTCCTGTTGTAGGCAGAGAATGAGTGCAATCACTGTCTCCAGGCTGTGGAAATGCTGAGTCCAAACACTTTTCAGATACCATTGTAGTTTCCTCATATGCAGTCTGGCATACGGAATTAGTAGAATGCAGGATGCCAGGAAACCAAAGGCCTGCAGGATTTTCCTTGCAGATAACTGGGTTTTTGTTGCCAATTTCTTGAAGTAAGTAGTCAGTTGTTTTTGCTTGTCTGGCATGAGATAAGCCATCTGGGCAGTTGTACTTAAGCTTACACCCAGGAATATTATCTCTCGAGAGGGCACTAGTTTTGATTTCTTTTCGTTTACTGTGTACCCTAGGCCAATTAGTAATCTTTTTACAAATGCCAGATGGTTTAGAAGAGTCTCTTTGTTCTCTGCTTGAATTAGGCAGTCATCCAAGTAGGGATATATTTGAATTCCTTTTTGTGTGCAAAATGCAATTACTGGTGCCAGGCATTTTGTGAAGACCCTGGGCACAGTAGATAAGCCAAAGGGCAGTGCAGAGAATTGGTAATGCATTGAGCCAGCTATGAATCTGAGGTATCTTCTGCAAGATTGTCTGATTGGGACATGCAGGTATGCCTCTTTTAGGTCCAGTTACGAGCCAAGCCCTCTTGCCCAGCATGGGCAGTAGCTGCTGTAGAGTCAACATCTTGAATTTTGGAACTTCCAGAAACGTATTTAGTATAGACAGGTCCAGAATTGGTCTCCAGGTTTTGTCCTTCCTGGGTACTAGGAAAAGTCTGGAGTAAAATCATTGCCCCTGTTCTTGTTGTGGTACTTGCTGAATGGCCCTCATGTCCATGAGGGCTGTAATTTGCTTTTGTGCCTCTGCCCATTGACTGTGTGGCAGGTCCGGCATGCCCTTTCACCTTGGTAGAGTGTGAAAATGGAACCTGTAGCCTTGGGACACTATGTTCAGGACCCATTTGTCTTGGGTAACAATTTGCCAATTTGATGAAAAAAGTGCTAGTTTTCCCCCTAAGGGGGCTGTCAAAAGAGAACTGCTTGGAAATGGTAGAGGAAAGTCATTGGGACTGTTTCCTGTAAGGTTGTGATTTGTCTTATCCACTTTTGGAGGTAGGAGCACCCCATTGTTTAGGCCTGTATGAACCTTGGGGCTGAGATCTGCCTCTGGGACGTCTGTATCTGCCTCTTTGTGGTCTGTCTGCGACTGGAAAGGACCATTTTTTAGAAGGCCAGTTCCTGCTAAACCTGGGTGGCTGTACCTGTAAGAAATCCTTGACTGCCTGCATGGATTTTGCTTTATCCTCCATTTTTTTCAACACCTCTTCTGCTTTAGTACCAAACAAAGTATCACGCTGTAATGGTGCATCTAATAAGTTTGCTTTAACATGATCAGGCAGATTCTGTACATTTAACCAAGCATGCCTTCTAATAACAGAACCTGTAACAGCGGCCCTGCAAGAGGCCTCCAGTGAATCATAACCACATTGCAAAGTATGCTTTCCCACTTGTTCAGTTGCATGCAATAAATCCTGCAATTCCTTGTTCTCTGAACATTCAGTATTTGTCAACATTTTCTGCTTAAGTAGTGACATTAAATATTGCTGATATTTAAGCATATGAAACTGACAATTTAAAGCCCTTACAGCCAGGGTGGCAGAAGTGTAAACTTTTTTTCCCCCATCTGTCTAGAGCCCTAGAATCCCTATCAGAGGGGACAGGGTTTTTTGCAATGGAATCTAACGCCCTTGGGACCCTGAGATATAGTTTCTGGATCAGCAGCGGGGTTTTTATATAGGAATTTATGAGAATCCAGGACCCTGTAGTATCTGTCTGGCTTAGCAGGTGCAGGGGGTAAAGAGTCAGGGGACAGACCGGACTCTGAAAATACATCTACAATGTCTAGAACAGGTGGAATAGCAAGGGGTCTGTGCTGAGGAAGAAGCAGAAAGTCTCTGAGCCTTTTCTTAGATTCAGAATAATCTTGGCTCTCCCAGTGGAAATGCTCCCTCATAGTATGCAGTGTTTCCCCAAAAGAATAATCCACAGGAGGAGAGGCTGAAGGAATGGATTCTTCAGCATCAGAATCCTCATAGGGAAGCATGGAGTAATCCTGTTCAGAAGAGGAATCAGATGAAATAGACACCTGATCAGAAGAATCATACTCTGTCTCTTGCCTAGGCCTCTTATCAGGACGGGGATGGGAGCCCCTGATCAAAGTAATTAGGTCTTCGGACATTTTGAGCATCTGTTTTTTAGGCATGGAAGTCTGAGTAGGAGAATGCTGCACTTGTTTCTTTGTCTTTAGAGCTGCTTTAGTCTTTGAAGCTGAAGATGGCTTAATATATACTTGTTTAGGTCTGAAGACACCCTCAGAAGCCGATGCCTGCTCAGCGGCTCCGGACTCATCTGAGGGAGTGATTTCCGAGTGTCCAATACCTTGAGTATCCAGAGGCCCAGTCAGCTCCACGTGGGAGTTGGTAGCGGCCTGTGGCTCTGAGGTAGTGGGCGCCAGGGGCTGCGAAAGCGCCTCACTGAGAACCGGCGACTGGCCTAGTAGAGGCTTCGTCGTCCGTTTTGGACCTCGGATGCCTATCCTTGTCCTTGCGTTTTTTGTAAACTCCGGATATCGGCTGTTTCAATGGCATTATGTAATTAAATCTTCGGCCAAAGTAATGAAATGCAAAATCGAACAGACGCTTGATAGTGCGTTGGTTAAATCTAGCACAAAACCGACAACTAGCAACGTTGTGATCAGGGCCTAGGCAAGGAATACAGTAAGAGTGAAAATCCTTATGAGGTATTTGCTTCCCACAAGAAATACAATTGTTAACTTTTTCTGACATCGGTATGGAGCAAGAAAAAAGTTTCCCCGTTTCCCCAATGGGGTACTTAGCTTCAATGAAGACTTTGGTTCTGAAATTCGGATTTGAAAATGGAGTCGGCCGACCGGCACTTGCGAACTGCTTTTGCTTCGGGCACCGCACGGCAAGAAAGACTGAAGAAAATGGTGTTGGCTGCATCTTTTATACTCCTGGCGCACTGACGTCAGGGAAGAGGCGACAGCAACCGACGCCGGACCTAGACTTTGGAATTCTGGCCGACTGAGGGTAGCCTGCCAGCAGGATAACCGAAGAGTAATGACTGCAACAGTGAAACACGATGAACATCTGAGTTTGGTAGGAGAGACTGCCCTGAACAACTCTTAAAAAAAATAATCAAGAAGGAGTTATGAGTGTTTTGATTGGCCAACTGGTAGATCAGGGAATTCCTGAAAATAATGGGGATCAATGTCTCTGAACCAACAACTTTGCTGAATCCTAGAAGATGAGGGCTACTGTCACTCAATTCCCTCCTGCTGATGAGGTTCAAATTAATCTTGAAGCACAACTGGCATTGGCTCATTTGTCTTCTGGCAAATGAACAATGGTGAGAATGTAGGGAGATTCCCACAACCATGACCGTTTGAGCCTTCTAGTTCTCCTTCAGATGCTCACTGATCTTTTGACAAATAGCAGGGAGCATTCAAATGGGAAATCAAAGAAAGTGACTACGGTGTCCTTAAGTGAATATAGCCAAGTGTCAGAAAATTGCTGTCAGATCATGCCTGTTTTGTAAGCCAGTCTAGTACTACTTTCACACTACTATGGGCCACAATTATTAAATTTGCTCCATGTAAGGGAGGTAGAAGTACATGTCATAAAATGATCTGCTACATGCTGTATTTCACTCACCAGCAAACTCTGAAAGTACACAGAAAGTAATTTGATACACTCAGACTGTGTGGAGGATGCAAATACATGTTTCTCAAACTTGTTCATCATCCGGTCTCCCAATCTGGGGAAGTGGTGGGCGCCAGGACTCTGAGGAATAAAACAGTTGCACAGAACTGCAACAGACACCATTACGTCTGGCTGGTGGTGTGTACCACTAAGGAATACTCCTAAGGAGGGCAGAAATTCTGTTTGGCTATCAAAGGAATTGGAACCATAACACTTGCATAAGCAATACTGCTTTGATCTTGAAATATGTCTACTAGGTACCACCCACAACGTGTCTACACAGACTTTCATTCTTTCTGAGTCCTCCTTTGTGGACAAGACTCTACGGGCTACACTTCTGCTATACCATTTGCAGGACCTGCCAAAATCTGGAATTATCTGGACACAAAGTGCCTCTAGCCATCTTCTTCATATCCACATTTGATGGACCCAGATCCAGGTCTAGGTGGTCTCTCTTCTAAGCGCACTTTTTGGGCCTTTAAGTTTGTAGGGAATATGTTACTGAAAAGACCAACACTCCTCCTGCTAAATCAGGTGTGTACTTCTGGGATTGAAGTAAGAAATCCAAGACCTGGTGTGGAGGGAGGGGAGACAAACTGGCAAAAAACAATGACAGCTGGTAAGCCAAAGTCCATACACAAATGAATACTGAAGAACTGATGCAGGCAACACAGAATATGTAAACATATGGTGGGACTAGCACCAGCATCACCTGCACTGGTAGGGTACAAGTAGACAAAAAAACAAGTTCCACAGTTGGTGAAACAGACATAATTGAAAAAGTCAATTAGACATCAAGAGATAGGACTGCCATTGTATGAACCCAAAGTCTAGGCACACAGAGGTCTGGTCATGAGATGGGGTATTCACCTCTAAGCTTTTAGATGCTGCTGCAAGGAGATCCTGATCTACAAGAGGCAACTTAGGTAGTCCCTTAAATGGAAGAGGCAGGACATGATAGGAATGGAAGAAATACATCCACAATGGCAGGCAAAATGGTAAAAGATTCAACTGCACCAAAGGTAATTTTTATTTAGACTCCCCTAAACATTTCATGGATTCCTCCACAGTTACTTCTTGCAATCCAAAGCACTCTTACCAGATAAGAGCAGCTTATCAGTTTTGAGTTAGAGTTTTGTAAAGTTAAGTTCAGAATTTTCTTCAGCTTTTAACAAAAGCTTGAGTCTTGCTATTTAATAGGGTCAGAGAAATGCAATTTTGCCATGGCATGGTGGGGATTATAACAGTTTAAATGCGTTGTGTGCTTTTTAAAAAGCAGTATTTGATTGCCACTGGCACTTGGTGACAAGGGAAGAGCCTCAACCCAATTGCAAAATGGAGGCGAGGTGAAGATAGAAACATCAGAGAACAATAAAGTTGACAGAATAAGAAATAAGGTAATTTAAGAAGAAAAAAATCTACTCTTACCAACATAGAGAAGGTCTCTGGAATATATTTAAATTCAAAATGACAACATGGAGGTAATTTCCTTCATGCTTTCAGATTTCATGAGGAGAAAGTACAGTTGTGTACACTTACCATAAATTTGAATGTTCGAGTGTATTCACTGTTGCAGTCATCACATTTGGGTTATCCCTGTCAGAGTAGCCCTCGGCCAGCCCGAATACCAGAGGCTTAGTATTTCTGCGTTGGTTGCTGTCGCTTGAGGACTGATGTCAGGTCATCAGTAGTATAAACTACGGCAGCTGACGCCATTACATCATGTTTTTCTTTCCCTACCCTGTCAGGAGCCCCAAGGTAGGAGGCCAGATTCTGGTGGAACAACCCCACCACCATTGGAAAATAAATACCAGTATGTCCCTTGTAAGGAAAGAAAGAAAATAAAGGGGGATGGAGGGAGGGAAACCAGGACTGCAACAGTGAATACACTCGAACATCTACATTTATGGTAAGTGTACACAACTGTACTGTACTATGTTCTTTGTGTTTCACTGTTGCAGTCATCACATTTGGGTAGATTCCCAAAGCTGAGGAAATGGGTGGAGCCAGTCAAGAAAACTAAGGGCTGGCTAGGATGCCCTGCAAGACTGCAGAGGCAAACCCTGCCCTGGATTTGAAGAAGAGAAGCAAGTGGTAATGCTTGGTAAAAGTGTGAACAGATGTCCAGGTGGCAGCCTCAAGGATGTCCCTGGTAGGGAATCCTCTTAAGAAAGCTGCAGAGGTGGAGGCTGCTCTGGTGGAGTGTGTCCTAACCCCCTTGGGGGGAGACTTTCCATGCTGTTTGTAACTATCCATTTGGGAATGGTTTGCTTGGAGATGGCTTTGCCTTCTGCCCCTGTAGCAAAGCTAACCAGCAATTGGTCAGACTTTCTGAAGGATTTAGTCCTGTCCAGATACAATCTGAGCTGTATGTGCACATCTAGAGAGTGAAGAATCCTTTCCCCCTTGTTCTGGGGATTAGGAAAGAAGGGGGGAAGATGAATGGATTGGTTAAGAGTCACACTGGACACCACCTTGGGCATGAAGGATGGGTTAGTTCTAAGGGGGACCCTGTCTGCGTGGAATATGATGAAGGATTCCACAGTCATGAGTGCTTGCAGCTGAGAGTCCCTTCTGGCTGAAGTGATGGCCAAAAGGAAGGCTGTTTTCCAGGAGAGAAATTTTAGCTCTGCAGAAGAAGCTGGATCAAAAGGGGCAGGGTAAGCTTTTCCAAATCAAAAAGTTAAGGTCCCAAGCTGGCGTTGGTGCCCTTCTGGGGGGGCCTCAAGTTGCTAGCCCCTCTGAGGAGCTGTTTGATCAAAGAGTGTGAGAAAAGGGTCTGCTCAGTGGGAAAATGAGCAGAAATAGCAGAGGCATGAATTTTTATAGAGGAGAAAGAGAGACTACTGAGTAGTAGGTCAGCTAAGTAATGCAGGATGAGAGGGATGGCGGGCTGTGCCGTACTGGCTCCTTTAGCATGGATCCATGTGCAGAACCTTTTCCATTTATCTGCATAAGACTTTCTGGTGCTAGGATGTCTGGCCTCACAGATAACCTCCAGAACCTGTTTACTTAGAAAGGCAGACTGGTTCGGGGTTAGGGAATAAGCTAAACTGCTAAATTGAGTGTCTGCAATTTGGGAAGCATGAATTCGCCTTCCCTCTGGGTCAAGAGGTTTGGAATCTGAAGAAGATGCCATGGAAGCAGCAGGGACAGGCTGCGCAGCAAGGGGTACCAGTGTTGTCAGGGCCAGTCTGGAGCTATAAGAATGGTCCTTGGTTTTGCCTCCCTTATTTTGAGCAGTACCCTTGGGATGAGAGGCAGGGGAGGAAAGGCATAGACCGATAGATTGACCCAGGGGAAGGACAGGGCATCCACTTTCCAAGCCATGCAGTGATGCTCCCTGGTGCAGAATTTTCTGAGCTGACAGTAGGTATGGGAGGTAAAGAGGTCGACCTTCGGGGTCCCCCATTTCTGTGTAACTAGGGTAAAGGTACTTCTGTTGAGTTGCCACTCATGTGGTCCAGAAGGTTTCTGCTTAATTGGTCTGCCAGAGAGTTGAGAGAGCCTGGAAGGAATTGTGCTAATAGGTGTAGTTGAATGGAAGAGGCTGTGAGCCAAAGGGTTATGGCCAGCCTGCATAGAGAGTAGGAGCGAGTCCCTCCCTCCTTGTTGATGTACCACATCACAGTCGTGGTCTGTTTTGATCAGGAGAACCCCTGGAGAGAGAAGGGGTTTGAAAGCTATCAAGGGGTGCTGCACAGCCATCATCTTTTTTTGACTGATGTGCAGAGGGATTTCCTGAGGTCTCCATTGGCCCTGTATGCATCTGCCATCCAGGTGTGCACCCCATGCGTAGTCTGATGCATTTGTGGTGAGGGTCTGGGCAGTCCCTTGTTGTGGGAGCATGCTGTTGCCCAGCAAAGAAATTCTTTTCCGAGGCAAGGAATTATAGGCAGAAAAGTTTCCAGGGCTTGAGAGTGTGGACACCAAAGGCTCTTTAGGTACCACTGAAGTTGCCTCATGTGCAGTCTGGCAAATGGAATGAGTAGTATGCAACATGCCATGAACCCCAGAGGTTGCAGGATCTTCCTTGCAGATAGCTGGGCCTGGTGACTAGTTGAGAGAAGTTGTCAGGAAAATTTGTTTCTCTGGTGTAAGGAATGCCATCTGGGGATCCTTTTTTTCTTGCTCTAACAGAGGTCAGAAAAAATGAACAATTGTCTTGCCTGTGGAAAGCAAATACCTCATAGAGACTTTCATTCTTTCTGCATCACCTGTTTAGGCCCAGACCACAACATCCCTCGCTGTCGGTTTTGTGCCTTGCTCAACGCCCAAACTATTCATTGTTGGGCTATTTTTGTAGCCAAATACTTTCGTTCTCTATCTCTGTTTTCAGAAATGGCTTTGGTAAACCATCCGACTACCGATCTTCCGAAAAAACATAAGGATAAAGACAGACAGACCGCATAGGTCCAAAACTGCCGACGACACTTCCCATACTTACTACTCCCTGCTTTGGAAGTGGGCACCCCCCCCCCCACTCTGCTTACATCTGTGCATAGCCTGAGACTGAAGTCTTGGTTGTCTGCTGCTCCTGGGTTTGGACTGAGAAGGCCTGGAAGGGACTGGAAAGGACCAGTTCTTTGAATGCCAATGCCTACTGAATCTAGGTGGCTGTACTTAAGAAATCTTTAGAAATCTTTAACAGTTTGCATAGATTCAGCTTTTTCCTCCATCCTTTTGAGGACTTCTGCTTTATTGCCAAATAGGCGCTTTGGTTTAAGGGTGCATCCAGTAATTTAACATGATCTGGCAAGTTTTGTTCCTTCAGCCAAGCATGCCTTCTAAGTACAGACCCAGTGACAGCAGCCCTGCAAGATGCTTCTAAAGCATCAAAACCACATTGCAAAGTATGTTTACCTTCTTGGTCAGCAGACTGCATTAACTCTTGTAAATCTTTGTGTTTAGCACAGTCAGGAATCAACATCATTTTCTGCTTAATTAATCCCATAATATGCTGCTGATACTTGAACATATGAAATTGGCAATTTAAAGCCCTAATGGCCAAAGTAGCAGAAGTATATACCTTCTTACCCCATCTGTCTAAAGCTCTAGAATCCCTATCAGAAGGGGTAGGATTTATGGCAGTAGTAGCCTTAATGCCTTTTGGTCCTTGGGAAATTGTCTCTGGATCCACAGTTGGATTCTTGAAAAGGAATTTGAGAGAGTCAAGTACTCTGTAGTACCCATCAGGTTTCCTAGGAGCTGGAGGCAAAGTGTCTGGGATAAGGCTGGATTCCAAGAAAACATCATCTACAATCGCCAGAACAGGAGAGATAGCTAGAGGCCTGTGTTGAGGCAGGTTTAAAAATTCCCTAAGTCTCTTTTTGGACTGAGAATAGTCCTGGCTTTCCTAGCGGAAATGCTCCCTAAGGGTATGCAAGGTTTCACCAAAAGAAAAATCTTCTGGAGGGGAAGCAGAGGGAATGGAATCCTCTACATCAGAATCCTTATATGTAGATAAGGGTAAATTCTGGCAGTCAGAAGGAACAGAAATATCAGATTCCTGATCAGAAGAATAAGAAAGAAAATCAGTTCTAGGTCTCAGACGGGGAAGGCTGGCTTCCCCTAATTAATAAGGTCTTTAAGCCATTCTAATCGTTTGTTTTTGAGGCATATGGACCTGAGAATGCGCTTTGGTTGTCAGTTTTCTAGGCTTAGTGCGAGCTTTAGGCCTGAGGAATTCAGTATTCTTAGCTTGAAATGAAGTTGTCTGTTTAATATGAAAATCAGTAGGCCTGAATACACCCTCAGAAGCTGGTGCCTGCATAGCGGCTCCAGACCCATCCAAGGTAGAGACATCCGCAGGTTCCATAGTCAAAGAAGCATCTCGCGGCATACTGGACTCCGAATGGGTCTCAGTAGAGGCCTGCGAATCTGTAGTAGCAGGTATCAGGGGCTGCGAAAGTGCCTGAGTACCAGCGGACTGGCGACTAGCTTACCGGAAGCGTCGTCGGCAGTTTTAGACCTATGCGGTCCGTCTCTATCTTTAGTCTTACGTTTTTTCAGAAGATCGGTAGTCGGATGGCTTACCGAAACCATTTCAGAGTAAGGAGATAGAGAACGAAAGCATTTAGCTACAAAAATAGCCCAACGACGAATAGTTCGGGCGTTGAACAAGGCACAAAACTGACATCGGAGGACGTTGTGGTCTGAGCCTAAACAGGTGACGCAGTAAGAATGAAAATCTCTATGAGGTATTTGCTTTCCACAGGCAAGATAATTGTTAATTATTTCTGACATCGGTTAGAGCAAGAAAAAAGGATCCCCAACAAGGTACTTATCTTTTTGAAGACTTCAGGTCTGAAACTCAAAAATGGAAATTTCAGGAGTTGGCTGACCAGCCCTTGTGAACTGCTTCTGCTTCGGGCACCGCACGGCAAGAAAGACTGATGTAATGGCGTCGGCTGCATGTTTTATACCCCTGACGACCTGACGTCATGGAAGAAGCAACAGCATCCGACACAGAAATCCAAGGACTCTGGTATTCAGGCCGGCTGAGGGCTACCTGCAGGCAGATAACCCAAATGTGATGACTGCAACAGTGAAACGTGAAGAACATCTCCCTGGTTTTGAAGTGGAGGTAGTCCACTGCTTAGATCTCTGCATTCTCTGGGGCTGCTGTCTGGTGTTTCCACGGGGCCTAGGCTGGGCTGGTTTACTCAGAGCAGGAAAGGACCAGTGCTTGGAGGGAGAATGACTGCTGAACCTAGGGGGTCGAGCTTGTAAGAAACCCTTAACTGTGCATACATTTTGCTTTTTCTTCCATCTTTTTCAATAATACTTCTGCCTTACTGCCAAATAAGTTATCTTTGTGCAAGGGGGCATCCAACAATTTAAATTTAACATGATCTGGCAGGGGTTGTTCCTTAAGCCATACATGTCTTCTAACGACAGATCCAGTGACTGCTACCCTGCAAGAAGCTTCTAGGGCATCAAAACCACAGTGCAAAGTGTGTTTAGTTACTTGGCTTGCAGAATGCATTAATTCCTGTAAATCCTTATGTTCTGCCCAAGCAGGAAAGGAAGACATTTTTTGTTTAAGGGGTTCCAGGGTATGTTGCTGAAATTTCAGCATATGGAACTGACAATTTAGTGCCCTGATAGCAAGAGTAGCAGAGGTGTATAACTTTTTTACCCCATTTGTCCAATGCTCAGGAATTCCTGTCTGAGGGTGTGGGATTCTTAGCAGAGATTGCTTTAATACCTTTTAGCCCTTGAGAAATGACCTCAGGATCAGCTGTTGGATTTTTAAAAAGATATTTGTGCGAGTCAGGGACTCTATAGTACCGGTCAGGTTTTCTGGGAGCAGGAGGTAGGGTGTCAGGAGTCAAGCTGGATTCAAGGAAAACATCATCCACAACATCCAGGACTGGGGGGGAATGGCCAAGGGTCTGTGTTGCGGAAGATCCAAGAATTCCCTGAGTCTCTTTTTAGACTGAGGGTAGTCCTGACCTCCCCATTGGAAATGCTCCCTTTAAGTATGCAGGGTTTCCCCAAAGGAAAAATCCTCTGGGGGAGAGGCTGAAGGAATGGAGTCCTCCGCATCAGAATCCTCATAAGTGGAGAGGGGTTGCATGTCTTCATAGTCAGATGCATCAGATTGATCTGACTCTTGTTCAGACAAAACTACAGGGGACAGATCCCTTTTCCTTTCTGAGGGGGCAGCTTGCCTTCCCCTGATCAGCATGAGGTCTTCCGCCATTTTAAGCATTTAAGACTGAGGCAAGGTAGCAGGCGCCTGTGCGTGTGTGTAGTCAGTTTCTTGGGTGTCAGTCCATTCATTTGCCTACCTTCTTTCCTAATCCGCAGAACAAAGGGAAACGGATACTGCACTCCTCAGATGTACACAGACAACTTAGATTCTACTTGGACAGGTCTAAACCTCAAAGGAAATCTGAACAACTGTTGGTGGCATTTGCTGCAGGGACAGAGGGGAAGGCTACTTCAAAGTGAACTCACCCAGGGCTGCATGATGGCTAAAAGGGAAGTTGTTTTCCAAGAAAGGAACTTTAAATCTACAGTAGCAGCTGGCTTGAAAGAAGGAAGGGTGAGTTTCTCCAATACAAAGTTAAAGTCCCAGGCTGGAGTTGGAGCTCTCCTGGGTGGTCTTAAATTTTTGGCCCCTCTGAGGAACTGCTTGGGCAGTGAAAGAGAGAAGAGGAGAGGTTCTGTGTTATAATGAGCTGAAATGGCTGAGGCATGAATTTTTATTTCAGGAAAAAGACAGGCCCTTGTGAAGCATCTCAGTTAAGTATTGTAAAATCTGAGGTAAACTGGGCACTGCTGTGCTCATCCCTTGATATTGGATCCAGGCACAGAATCTTTTCTATTTTTCAGCATAAGAGTTTCTAGAACTAGGCCTCCTTGCCTCTAAAATGACATCCATCACTGGTTTACCAAGGGATGGTAAAGGAGAGCTTAGGTAATTAGCCAAGCTGCTAAGTTCCATGTTTGAAGCTGAGGTTGCAGAATCTGATTCTCCTGCTGAGACAGCAGGGTAGGAGTCTGAGGCAGGTGCCATGGGGCCAACAGTGACACACTGCGCAGGAGGGGCTACCAGTGTTGGCGTGGCCAGGCTGGTGCAATCAAAATCATCCTTGGTTTGTCTCGTTTGATCTTTAGAAGTACTTTGGAGGGCAGAGGCGGAAAGGCACAAGCTGAAGGACAGAGCATCCACCTTCCAAGCTTGCCTGTGGGGGGGTCCTTCCACAAAAAAGTTTTCCAATTGGTAGTTCTGGTGGGAGGCAAACAGGTCTATATCTGGGCTCCCCCATTTGACTGTCAACATGTTGAAAATCCTTGGTTCCAGTTTCCAGTCGTGTGGGTCCATGAGGGTTCCGCTTAGTCCATCTGCCAGTGTATTTAGTTTTCCTGGCAGGAACTGAGCTTGTAGATGTACTTGCTAGTTCAAGGCTGTGTTCCACAATGCCATGGCTAGTCTGCAGAGGGGGTAAGAATGTTTACCCCCCTGCTTGTTTATGTAGTACATAACGGTGGTGTTGTCCGTCTTTACCATTAATTGTCCTGGAAGAATGTGTTCCTTGAAGGCTGTCAGAGCATTCTCTACAGCTAACATTTCTTTATGATTGATGTGAAGGTGCATTTGAATTGGGTTCCATTTGCCCTGAATGCACATCCCCTGCCAGGTGCACCCCCCCCCCACGCATAGTCTGATTAGTCTGTTGTTAGGGTTTGGGCGGCAGGGGGTAGTGTGTATGGTAGTCCCTTGTTTTGGTGGCAGGCCTCTGCCCACCAAAGGAACTCTAAGCGTAGACAAGGAATGATAGGAATCATTGCTTGTAGATCCTGAGAATGTTGACACCATAGGCTTTTTAGATACCACTGTAGTTTCCTCTTATGCAGTCTTGCATATGGAATTAGAAGAATGCAGGAGGCCATGAACCCCAAGGCTTGTAGTACTTGCCTTGCAGACAGCAGTGTTTTTGTGACCACTTGTTTGAAGTAGGTTGTCGAGTGAATTTGTTTCTCTGGCATGAGGAAAGCCATCTGGGAAGTTGTATTTGTGCTTGCTCCCAGGAATATAATTTGTTGACAGGGTACCAGGTGTGATTTATTTTCGTTTATGGTGTACCCCAGAAAAATTAGCACCCTCCGTACAAAAGCCAGATGATTCAAAAGTATGTCCTGGTTTTCTGCCTGAATTAGACAATCGTCCAGGTATTGGTATATTTGAATATTTCTTTGCCTGCAAAATGCAATGACTGGAGCTAGGTACTTTCTGAATACCCTGGGCGCAGTAGATAAGCCAAAGGAACTGATAGTGCGTGTAGCCTGCTTTGAGGCATAGGTATTTTCTGTAATACTCCCTGACTGGGATGTGCAGGTATGCTTCCTTTAAATTTAGTGTTGCCAAACAGGCATCTTTGCTTAGCACAGGAAGCAACTGGTGAAGAGTCAGCATCTTGAATTTTGGAATCAACAAAAAGGTGTTTAGTGTAGGCAGGTCCAGGATAGGATGCCATGAATTGTCTTTTCTGAGGTACCAGGAAAAATCTCGAGTAAAAAACTTATCCCTTTTTCTCTTCTGGTACCAACTGAATAGCCCCTACGCTTAAGAGAGAGAGTACTTGCTTTTGGGCCTCTGCCCACTGTTTTGGAGGTAGATCTGGCCAACCGCTTGGAGTTGGTGACATGTGGAAGTGAAATCTGCATCCTTGGGACACTATATTTAAAACCCATTTGTTCTGGGTAATGAGTCCCCAGTTCTTTGCATGAAGTGCAATCTCCCCCCCAACGAGGCAGTCAGCTGAGAAGTGCTTGGAAGTTTTAAAAAGAAGTCAGTGAGACAGTTTGACATGGGGGGAGTTTTATTACTCCCAAATTTGGAAGTGAAGGCCCCCCACTGCTTAGTCATGTGTGTCCCCTGGGACTGAAGCCTGGGTGCTCTGCTGGATCTGGGTTTGGATTGAGAAGGTCTGGAAGAAGCAGGAAAGGACCAATTCTTAGAAGGCCAATGCCTACTAAATCTTGGAGGTTGTACTTGCAAAAAATCTTCAACAGTTTGCATAGATGTACCTTTTTTCTCCATCTTTTTAAGAATGTCTTCTGCCTTGTTGCCAAACAGGTGGCCCTGATTTAAGGGAGCATCCAGTAATTTTGCTTTAACCATAATCTGGCAAGGATTGCTCCTTAAGCCAAGCAAGCCTTCTAAGTACAGACCCAGTTACAGCAGCCCTGCAAGATGCCTTTAGTGAATCAAAACCACATTACAATCTATGTTTACCAACTTGTTCAGCAGAATGCATAAAAATCCTGTAAATCCTTATTTTCAGCACAATCAGGAGTCAACATAATTTTCTGTTTAAGCAATCCAATAATATGCAGCAGATACTTTAACATATGAAACTGGCAATTCAAGGCCCTAATGGCCAAAGTTGCAGTAGTGTATACCTTCTTACCCCATCTATCCAGTGCCCTGGAGTCTCTATCAGAGGGAGTAGGATTTTTGGCAGTAGTAGCTTTAATGCCCTTGGGTTCCTGTGAAATGGTTTCAGGATCAGCAGTACGATTTTTGAAAAGGAACTTGTGAGAGTCAGAAACCCTGTAATATCCATCAGGTTTTCTGGAAGCAGCAGGTAGAGAGTCAAGGGCCATGCTAGATTCCGAAAAGGCATCATCAACAATGTCCAGTACAGGAGGTATAGCTAAAGGCACGTGCTGGGGCAGGAGTAAGAAATCCCTAAGCCTCTTTGTAGAATCAGAGAAATCCTGACTTTCCCAACGAAAAAGCTCCCTGAGAGTATGTAAGGTTTCACCAAAAGAGAAATTTTCTGGGGTGGGGGGGGGGGGGGCAGAGGGAATAGAGTCCTCTGTCAGAATCCTCATAGGTAGATAAGGGTAAATCCTGGTCATCAGAGGAAACAAATTTGAGAATCCTGGTTAGAAGAATCATAAGCAAACTCAGTCCTAGTTCTCAGAGAGGGAAGGTTGACTTCCCCTAATTAAAGTAATAAGGTCTTCAGCCATTCTTATCATTTGTTCTTTAGGCATAGAGGCCTGACCATGCAGTCTGGGCACCAGTTTTCTAGGCATGGTTCTAGTTTTAGGCCTTGAAGAAGAAGATGACTCCGGTTTAATATGCAAGTCAGTTGGCCTGAATACACCCTCAGAAGCCGATGCCTGCACAGCGGCTCCGGACCCATGCAAGGTACAGACATCCGCAGGTTCCTCAGTTGAAGCATCTTGCGGCATACCGGACTCCGAATGGGTCTCAGTAGAGGCCTGCAAATCTGAAGTAGCGGGTAACAGGGGCTGCGAAAGCGCCTCACTGAGTATCGGCGAACTGGGCGGCCTGCTCTCTCTTTATCTTTGTGTTTCTTCGGAATGTCGGTAGTCGGAGGGCTTAACGAAGACATATCAGGATAATTGAACCGAGCACCAAAAAATTTAGAAGAGCAAATATACAGACGACGGACAGTTCGTGGTTTAAATAAGGCACAAAACTGACAGCGAGGTACGTCGTGGTCAAGGCCTAGGCAAGGAATACAGTACAAATGAAAATCTTTATGAGGTATTTGGCTTTCCACAAAAAATGCAATTATTTACTTTTACTGACATCGGTTTAGAGCAAGAAAGTTTCCCCAACGGGGTACTTAGCTTTTAGTTGAAGACTTCGGTTCTGAAACTCGAAAACAAAAATTTCAGGAGTCGGCCGACCGGCACTTGTGAACTGCTTCTGGCACCGCACAGCAAGAAAGACTGATGTAATGACGTCGGCTGTATGTTTTATACCCCTGACAACTTGACATCACAGAAGAAGAGACAGCAACCGATGCAGGACCCAAGACTTTGTTAATCAGGCTGACTGAGGGCTACCTGCAAGCAGATAACCCAAATGTAATGACTGCAACAGTGAAACACGAAGAACATCTGAGAAAACTTGCATATATAATCATCAAGGTACAATAACTGGGTTAAACTTGACAGAAGTTATATTTCACAAGAACATGTCCATTTAATTGAGAACTTTGCTACACATCCAATAACTATTTCAGATTATGCACCAGTAACTACTAATATAAAAATGCAAGGTAATGAAGTAAAGATGAGACACTGGCATTTCCACCCTACCTGTTAAAAATACAGGAATTTAAGGAATGGCCAGTAAAAAATTATCCAGGAGTTATTAGGGAAGACAGAAAGTAGTCCAAAAGTTATAGCTGGTGAGAGGAACAAAATGAAAGTGAGGTTTAAAAATAGAGTACAAACAAAACAGAGCTCTGGTTATGAAGTAATAAGAATTTAGACAGGATGACAAAGGTTAAAGTTTTACAAAATAAGGGGACTCTCACAGAGCAAGCAGCACAATTGCAGAGTGCTAAAGAGTAAATAAGTGAACAGCTGGATGACAAATTTATAAAGATTGCTGTTATGCAACTTTTTTTGATAACTCCACAGCATGAAAACTTTTGGCACAATGACTTAGGCAACAGAAAGCAGAAAGGGTTGTTGCCAAACTTAGGCAGCCTATAAAAAAAATAACCGGACATCCTGTGAAGGTGTTAGACATACTTCGGAAATTTTATAACAATCTGTGTAAAGCAAATCAAAAAGTACAAATGGAAATATTTACAGAAAACTTAACTATGCCAAAGTCAGAGTTAGACCAGGCTCAAGAACTAACAGTTAAGAGAGAAGGAGACGAGATAAAACATAATTATGTATAACCAGTCTACAAGAAAGTCTCCAGAAGAGATGGCTTCCAGTTTGGAAGCTAAGAGGGAAGAAGGTGATAAAGATCTGAAAAGTTTTGTTTAATAGTATTTTAAGAGAGAGGAAATACCAACATCCTGGAAAAAAGCTGTGGTGGCTGTGATACCTAAAGACGGTAGAGACTCATCAGAAACAGCTTCATGTAGGCCCAGTTCAATTTTAAACCATGAATATATAAAGTGTCTGTAGCAGCTAAAAGAATGGCAAAAGTGATGCCAAAATTCATAATGAACCAATGTGTTTTTTGGAGGGGAGGCAAACATTTCACAACATTAACAGAACAATGATGATCTAGTGAGAAACAGAATGTTAAAAAATACCACTGTTATTGGTGGGTCTTGATGTAGACAAAACATTTGACACAGTAAGCTAGGATTTTATGGGTAGGGCAACAGAAGCACTTGCAATTCCTGATACAATAAAAAAAAAGCTAATTATAAGGATATATGAGGGATCGGATGCAAGTAGTAGGGTTCCTCTCTAATAACTTGTGTCTGAATGGAGAAACCAGGCAGGTATGTCCTCTTTCCCCTTTCTGCATTATATTTAGAACTATTGGCACAGAAAATCAAGGATATAACTGGTATGAAAAGTTATTTGCAGATGATATTTTGCACTGGAGGGAGAACAAGAAAAGGACATCCCAGTGTTGTAGAATGTTCTGAGACAGCTGTGTTTTTATTTTTTTTTTGCAATATACAACTAATGACAATAAAACAAAGGCTATAGATATAAAGTACATACCCACACATGAATTCAGCCAGTAATGCCCGTATTTATGGGAACATGATAAAATAAAGTATTTAGGAGTATGGATTAAAACAGATTCTGTTATGGCAGCTAAGGATATGTTGGAAGAGACTAAACAAAAGATAAGACACCAAAAAACTGGAAGCTTTTGCCTATCGATATGGACAGCAAGATACAAAGCAGTAAACATGTCTTTAGTCCTTTTAGTTTTATACATAGGTCAGGCATCTTTTTAAAACTAGAGTAGACATTGAGTTGAAGGATTTTACTTGGGATGAGAAGAGGGCAAGAGTCAAGTGGGGAAAAAGTGACAATCTTGGTAGATTGTATTTCTGTGTGGTGCTCACCTTCTTCCCTCTTAGCTTCCAAACTGGAAGCTATCTCTTCTGGAGACTTTCTTGTAGACTGGTTATACATAATTATGTTTTATCTCATCTCCTTCTCTCTTAACTGTTAGTTCTTGAGCCTGGTCTAACTCTGACTTTGGCATAGTTAAGTTTTCTGTAAATATTTCCATTTGTACTTTTTGATTTGCTTTACACACATTTTTGAGGGAGAGAGTTTAACCTCAGACAATGATGTTTATTCTAGGATACTTTTTAATAGAAGCAATTGTGCTTCTAAAGGAATTGTATATTTAACTAAGTGCTCAGGATATGCTGCCTTCTTTGTTGGCAAAATGTACTAGAATTTATGAGCATAATTATAACATTAAGAAGAAAAATAAGAATTCCCTTTACAAGCACACTACGGTTTGTCATGCCTATATAAAAGTTTGCTTTGCAATAGTGGAAAAGGTTCACTACAATCCTAGACGTGGTAACTGGGAGGTTACTTTAGAACACAGAGAAATGCTGTGGCAATTTAGACTTCATGCTACTAGATTCCCTGTTTTAAATGAACAAATCTCTCTTCAGTCTTTGCTTTAAGATTGTGTAATTTATAATGTTTTTACAACACTATTAACATATTTGTAAACATTATTGAAAGATTTTAAGTGTGTGTATTGGCTTGTGTTGTTGCTTTAAGGTGACTGATTTAATCAATTAATTTACTGTCTGACTGATGGGCAACTATACATAAGTGTGTGTATGTTTTTGTTTGATTTATTCTGAAAAAGTCCCTTCTGTCTTGTGGAGGAAAGGGCTCAAAAAATAGTCTTGGTTAACAAATTTGTTGTTGGATCCTGTTTTGGAACCCTGCACCTGGCATATTTTTATAAGTTTTTAGTTTTTGTCTATGCCATTCACTTTTTGGGGGTAAATAAAACCTCCCAACAGAACAAGAGATTTTAGGATTACCTGCTTGGAAGGGATATTTTAGATTACACAGTAAAGGTTCTTGCATATAACACAAGCAGAAAACTAGTTCTTGCATATAACACAAGCAGAAAACTACAATTGTGTACACTTACCATAAATTAAGATGTTCGAGTGTATTCACTGTTGCAGTCATTACATTTGGGTTATCTGCTTGCAGGTGAACCTCAGTCGGCCTGATTAACAAAGTCTTGGTTCCTGCGTCAGTTGCTGTCCCTTCTTCCATGACGTCAGGTCGTCAGGGGTATAAAACATGCAGCCAATGCCATTACATCAGTTTTTCTTGCCCCAGATGTCAGGTGCCCCCCTAATGGGAAGCAATTAACTATAGAAATACAATTACATACCTCCAAGAAAAAAGCAAATACACCAACAAGTTTTTAGGCCTAGTAAAGAAAAGTAGAAGTACAGCCAAAAGACGTTAGGGGGCTGGAGGGAGGGTAACCAAGACTGCAACAGTGAATACACTCTAACATCTACATTTATGGTAAGTGTACACAACTGTACTATGTTCTTCATGTTTCACTGTTGCAGTCATTATATTTGGGTAGATTCCCAAAGCTATTGTAGGGAGGAGAAAATTAGATAGCATTACGACCAGCTATAAGGCCCTGCAAGACTGCAGTGGCAAAGCCAGCTCTGGAATTAGAGAAAATTGGCAAATGATAATGCTTGGTGAAAATATGTACAGAACTCCAGGTAGCAGCTTCCGGGATGTCCCTGGTAGGGACTCCTCGGAGAAAGGCTGTAGGGGTAGATGCAGCCCTGGTGGAGTGAGGTCTGATCCCCTGTGGGATAGGTTTTGCATGGTGCTTATAGCAGTCATGTGAATGCAATGGCCTATCCATTTAGAAATGGTCTGCTTTGAAATAGCCTTCCCCTCTACCTCTGCAGCAAATGCCACCAGCAGTTCAGATTTCCTTCGAGGTTTAGTCCTGTCCAAGTAGAATCTGAGTAGTCTGTGCACATCTAAAGAATGCAGTATCTGTTCCCCTTTGTTCTGTGGATTGGGAAAAAAAGGTTGGCAAATGAATGGACTGATTAAGAGCCATACTGGATACCACCTTGGGCATGAAGGATGGACTTGTTCTGAGGGACACCCTGTCCGCATGAAAGATGATGAAAGGCTCCACTGCCATAAGGGCCTGTAATTCAGATACCCTTCTTGCTGAAGTGATTGCTAAAAGGAAAGCTGTTTTCCAAGAAAGAAATTTTAAGTCTGCAGTAGCAGCTGGCTCGAAAGGAGGTAGAGTGAGTTTCTTCAAAACAAAGTTAAGGTCCCAGGCTGGGGTTAGAGCTCTCCTGGGTGGTCTCAAATTTTTTTGCCCCTCTGAGGAACTGCTTGAGCAGTGGATGAGAGAAGAGGAGAGGTTTGGTGTTATAATGAGCTGAAATGGCTGAGGCGTGAATTTTGATGGAGGAAAAAGACAGGCCCTTGTGAAGCATCTCAGTTAAGTAACGTAAAATCTGAGGTAAATTGGGTGCTGCTGTGCTTATTCCTTGAGACTGGTTCCAGGCACAGAAACTTTTCCATTTTTCAGCATAAGATTTTCTAGTACTAGGCTTTCTTGCCTCTAAAATGATATCCATCACAGGTTTACTGAGGGATGGTATAGGAGAGATTAGGTAATTAGCCAGGCTGCTAGGTTCAGTGTTAGAAGCTGAGGGTGCAGAATCTGGTTCTCCTGCTGAGACAACAGGGAAGGGAGCCTGAAGCAGGTGCCATGGGGATAACCGTGACACACTGCGCAGGAGGGGGTACCACTGTTGGTGTGGCCAGTCTGGAGCAATCAAAATCATCCTTGGTTTGTCCTGTTTGATTTTTAGTAGCACTTTGGAGAGCAGAGGTAGAGGGGGGGGGGCATAGAGCATCCCATTTCCAGGCTTGTTTGTGGGGAGTCCTTGTGCAAAATTTGTCCAATTGGTAGTTCTGGGGAGAGGCAAACTGGTCTATATCTGGTCTCCCCCATTTGCTTGTCAACATGTTGAAAATCCTTGGTTCCAGTTTCCACTCGTGTGGTTCCATGAGGTTTCTGCTTAGTCCGCCTGCCAGTGTATTTAATTTTCCTAGCAGGAAATGAGCTTGTAGGTGCACTTGGTAGCTCAAGGCTGTGTTCCACAATGCAATGGCTAGTCTGCAGAGAGGGTAAGAATGTGTACCCCCCTGCTTATGTACTACATAACAGTGGTGTTGTCCGTCTTTACCATTAATGGTCCTGGATGAATGTGGTCCTCGAAGGCTGTCAGAGCATTCTGTACAGCTAACATTTCTTTTTGATTGATATGCAGGTGCATTTGACTTGGGTTCCATTTGCCCTGAATGCACTTCCCTGCCAGGTGAGCCCCCCATGCATAGTCTGATGCATTTGTTGTTAGGGTTTGGGTGGCAGGGGGTGGTGTGAAAGGTAGTCCCTTGTTTTGGTGGCAGGCCTCTGCCCACCAAAGGAACTCTAGGCGTAGGCAAGGTATGATAGGAATCATTGCTTCTAGATACTGAGAATGTTGACACCATGGGCTTTTTAGATACCACTGTAGTTTCCTCATATGCAGTCTTGCATATGGAATTAAAAGAATGCAGGAGGCCATGAACCCCAAGGCATGCAGTATTTGTCTTGCAGATATAAGCAGGGTTTTTGTGGCCACTTGTTTGAAGTAGGTTGTCAAATGAATTTGTTTCTCTGGCGTGAGGTAGGCCATCTAGGAAGTTGTATTCAAGCTTGCTCCCAGGAATACAATTTGACAGGGCAACAGGTGCGATTTCTTTTCGTTTATGATGTAACCCAGACAAGTTAGAACCCTTTGTACAAAGGCCAGATGACTCAAAAGTATGTCCTGGCTTTCTGCCTGAATTAGATAATCGTCCAGGTATGGGTATATTTGAATATTTATTTTCCTGCAAAATGCAATGACTGGAGCTAGGCACTTTGTGAATACTCTGGGAGCGGTACACAAGCCAAAGGACAGTGCAGAGAACTGATAGTGCGTGTAGCCTGCTTTGAAGCGTAGGTATCTTCTGCAAGATTCAATGACTGGGATGTGCAGGTATGCTTCTTTTAAATCTAGTGCTGCCAACCAGGCATCTTTGCCTAGCATAGGAAGTAATTGGTGAAGAGTCAGTATCTTGAATTTTGGAATCTCCAAAAAGGTGTTTAGAGTAGACAGGTCCAGGATAGGATGCCATGAATCGTCTTTTCTTGGTATCAGGAAAAATCTCGAGTAGAAATCTTGTCCCTTTTCCTCTTCTGGTACCAGCTGAATTGCCCCCATGCTTAAGAGAGACAGTACTTGTTTTTGGGCCTCTGCCCACTGATTTGGGGGTAGGTCTGGCCACCCACTTGGTGTTGGCAACGTGTGGAAGTGAAATCTGTATCCCTGGGACACTATATTTAAAACCTATTTGTCCTGGGTAATGAGTTCCCAGTTCTTTGCATGAAGAGCAATCTTCCCCCCAAAGGGGCAGTCAGTTGATATGTGCTTGGAAATTTTAAAAGGAAGTAATTGAGACAGTTTACCATGGGGGGGGGGTCTTATTACTCCCAGATTTGGAAGTGGAGGCCCCCCACTGCTTAGTCCTGTGTGTCCCCTGGGACTGAAACCTGGGTTTTTTGCTGTGTCTGGGTTTGGCTTGAGAAGACCTGGAAGAGGCTGGAAAGGATCAAACCCTAGAGGGCCAGTGCCTACTAAATCTAGGAGGCTGAACTTGTAAGAAATCTTCAGTTTGCATAGATTTAGCTTCATCTTCCATCTTTTCAAGAACTTCCTTAGCCTTGTTGCTAAACAGGCAGTCCTGACTTAAGGGAGCATCCAACAATTTAGCTTTAACATGATAAGGCAAAGATTGTTCCTTAAGCCAAGTATGCCTTCTGAGCACAGACCCAATAACATCGGCCCTGCAAGAGGTCTATGATGAATCAAAACCACATTGCAAAGTATGTTTTCCAACTTGTTCAGCAGAATGCATTAAATCCTGTAATTCTTTATTTTTCACACAGTCAGGAATCAACATAATTTTCTGTTTAAGCAATCCAATAACATGTTGCTGATACTTTAATAACATATGAAACTGGCAGTTTAAAGCCCTAACGGCCAAGGTTGTATAAGTGTAGACCTTCTTACCCCATCTATCCAGCACCCTGCAGTCTCTATCAGAAAGGGTAGGACTTTTAGCAGTAGAAGCCTTAATGTCCTTGGGCCCCTGTGAAATGGTCTCTGGATCCGCAATAGGATTTTTAAAAAGGAACTTGCGTGACTCAGGAACCCTGTACTATCTGTCTGGTTTTCTGGGAGCAGGAGGCAAGGAAGCAGGGGCCAAACTAGACTCCGAAATAGCATAATCAACAATGTCTAGTACAGGAGGAATAGCTAAAGGCCTACGCTGAGGTAGGAGTAAGAAATCCCTAAGCCTCTTTTTTGAATCAGAAAAATCCTGGCTTTACCAGTGGAAATGCTCCCTTAGAGTATGCAGGGTTTCCCGAAAAGAAAAATCTTTTGGAGGTGAAGCAGAGGGAATGGAGTCCTCTGCATCAGAATCCTCATAAGTAAATAAGGGCAAATCCAGATCATCAGAAGAATCAGAAAAAATAGAATCCTGGTCAGAAGATTCATAAACCACTTCAGTCCTAGACCTCTTAGAACGTGGGGGTTGGCTACCCCTGATTAGAGTTATTAGATCTTCAGCCATTCTTATCATTTGTTTTTTGGGCATAGAGGCCTGAGCATGTGGCCTGGGAGTAGTTTTTTTTAGGTATGGTTCAAGATTTAGGCCTAAGAGAAGAAGGAGGAGTCTGTTTAATATGCAAGTCCGTAGGCCTGAATACACCCTCAGAAGCCAGTGCCTGCACAATGGCTCCGGATCCATCCAAGGTAGAGACATCCGTGGGTTCCATAGTTGAAGCATCTCACGGCATACCGGACTCCAAATGGGTCTCAGTAGAGGCCTGCGAATCAGAAGTAGCGGGTATCGGGGGCTGCGAAAGCACCTGAGTACCAGCAAACTGGAGACTGGCTTAGGAGAAGCGTCGCCGGCAGTTTTGGACTTCGGCGGCCTATCTCCGTCTTTATCTTTGCATTTTTTTGGAATCCCGGTAGTCGGATGGCTAACCGACGACATTTCTGGATAATTAAACCGAGAACAGAAATATTTAGAAGCTAAAATATACCGACGATGGATACTGCGCTGATTAAATAAAGCACAAAACCGACAGCAAGGCACATTGTGGTCAGGGCCTAGACGAGGAATACAGTACGAATGAAAACCTTTATGAGGTATTTGCTTTCCACAAGTAATGCAATTATTAACTTTTACTGACATCGGTAAGGAGCAAGAAAAAGTTTCCCCAATGGGGTACTTGGCTTTAGTTGAAGACTTTGGTTCTGAAACTCGAAAACAAAAATTTCAGGAGTCGGCCGACCGGCACTTGCAAACTGCTTCTGCTTCGGGCACCGCACGGCAAGAAAGACTGGTGTAATGGCGTCGGCTGCATGTTTTATACCCCTGACGACCTGGAAGAAGGGACAGCAACCGACGCAGGACCCAAGACCTTGTTAATCAGGCCGACTGAGGGCTACCTGCAAGCAGACAACCAAATGTAATGACTACAACAGTAAATCACAAAGAACATCACACAATTCAAAGTGGAAGGTGATGATGATGAAGTAGGGGGGGGGGGGTAATTCATGATACAAGGAAAGAATGTGATTTTGGAAGCAGATCCTCAAGAAGAATGGCAGTCATACAGAATATTACATTCATAAAGTAGCAGAAAGTATACAAAGAACTAAGCTTTCAAAGGAATGCAGAAAGAAGATTCGGCTGATAGGGATGACTGTAATTAGAGCTGCAGAGAATAGACAAGACGGGGCTGGAATTTACTGCAGGAAGATAGCAAAAGAACCAAAAGTATTGAGAACAAATAATTGGTGAAGGAATGGTAACAGAATGGAAAGGGGCCAAGAAGACATTTAGATTAAAAGTTAGTGATTGCTTCCCTATCAGAGACTGATAGAGTATAGACAAAGAGTAAAGAATAGGGAATCGTAAACGAAAGGCTTGCACTGGTTGAGTTTTTAGTTGAATCTAGAACAGAAGCTGCTGTTAAAAAGGGATATTTAGAAGGGCATATAAAACATTGCATGATAACTGTAGGAATCAATCAGAAAAAATCTAAAAATATCAGAAAACATTTGGAGAGAGATTAGATATACAATTCACAAAGAAACAATGAGGGGCTGGACATATGTATGGCTCCCAAATATGCAACAAAATCTAGAAGATTGAGGATTTTTGATGGAAGTGTTTACACAGATACTTTTTTACCCCATGCAGGCTCCAAATAAATTTTCCTCAAGTAGATGGCAAATGCTGGAGGTGTGATGGGGAAAAAGGAGGCAACTGGGAACATATGTTTTGGAAGTATAATGAGTTGGCAGACAGAGTAATCTGTCAGGAATACTGGGTGAGGAAATGAATGTTCATAGGTTGGTACTAGGCTATCGGCCATAGGGCCTATACAAGCCTAGCCATAACAATTCCCTGGATATTTCTTCCCACAATATTTAATTCTCTGGACCGCAGTCTAGCAGGGTGACTGCCATGATCCCCAGGGTGAATTTCCTATCTCCCATCCAATCAAGGTTCCTTTTGAAAAGGGCCAAGGAGGTGCTCTGCTTGACATGTATGGGCAGTCTATTCCAGAGTATGGGGAGTCTCTGGGTCAGGAACCTATCCCTCCAGCATGTTTTGTTCATTGTGATGACAAGGTTTAGATCCCTGGATCGTGTGACTCTGAGGGATTGGGATTTCTTTAAGTGGAGCATGTCCAACAGCTCAGGGTTTGACATGGCCTTGTATGTTAAGCAGAGATTGCCTCCGAGTAGACGATATGCCACAGAGTATAGCTGGAGTTTTTTTTTTTTTTTTTTTTTTAGACGGTCAGCATATGGCATCTGCTTTAGGCCTGTGATTCTTTTAGTGAGGTATTTCTGTGGCCTTTCCAGCTGTTGCAGAGGTCTTGTGAGGTACATACCAAACGGGGCATTATACTCTACAATGGGTCTAATGAGGGATGAGTACAGTGGGAGAATGACCTCCTTTTTTTTTGGATGAAAAGGCCTTAGTGATAAGGTGTGCCACATAGAAGGATTTCCTGACTGTTGTGGCGATGTGGTTATCGCAAGTGAGACCACTGTCCACCTGTGTCCCTAAGTCTCTTATCACACTTTCGATGTTTAGTGTACTGCCACCTATGTGGTAATTCATGGGTACATGTTTTTTTCCAAAGGGGATAACTATACATTTCTTGGCATTAAGCTTGAGCCCATGGCTCTGGCACCAGGCATCTGTTTCTGTAAGGCCCTTTTGTAGAATATCCACATAATTTGGGGATTCAATAATGGCTCCCAGTTTGCAATCATCTGCGAACTTTGTTAGCCAGAGTCCCTTAGTGTTGGCCTATACTTCAGAGAAGTAGATGTCAAACAAGAGTGGTCCCAGGACTGAACCCTGAGGTAACTCCACTTGTCTGGAGCTGGATTTGGAGTCGGCTACTTTTACAGTCTGGGTTCTGTCAGTAAGCCAGTTGGCAACCCATCGAGTGACGTAGGGATTTATGTAACTAAGGAAATTATTTTTTTGTGCTGGGATACAGGATCTGATCTGAATTTCTGAGACATAGTAAGGCCTTGGTAAGTTTAACTCCAGTGTAAATCAAATCAAAATGTAAACCATATACTTGAATTATTGAATATTGTAACAGATGAAAGGACAAGAAGTGGGATCTTTAAGAAAAAGGGTAGGAGTAAATTACATATCAAAAATGGAAACTGTGGAAAACATTGAGAAAAAAGTTTTGAAAAAGAATGTATAACACTGCTTAGATTATAGGGTACATAAAAATATATGTGATATTTGTAAATGTGAACTTGTGAATATGGTTTGATTACTTTTATATAAATGTACAGTGGATATAAAAAGTGTACACATCCCTGTTCAAATGCCAGGTTCTTGTGATAAAAAAAAAAAAAAAAAAAGAGTCCACAATAAATCATTTCAAAACATTTCACACCTTTAATGTGACCTATAACCTGTACAATTCAATTGAACAAACAAATCTATTAAGGGAAAAATACAAAAATAAAAAATAAAAAAAGTACAATACGCTGGTTGCGTAAACACCCTTAAACTAATACTTTGTTGAAAAACCTTTTGATTTAATTACAGCATTCAGTTTTCTTTGGTACACACCTGCCATCAATTAAAGAGACTCTGATCAACTCCAAATCAAGTTCAGCTGTCCTAGTAGGATTTTCCTGACATTTACTCAGTTGCCTGCTACAGAAAAAGCCATGGTTCGCAGACAGCTTACAAAGCATCAAAGGGATCTCACTGTTGAAAGGTGTCAGTCAGGAAAAGGGTACAAAAATAATTCAGAACACAGTGAAGACAGTCATCAAAAAGTGGAGAAAATATGGGACAACAGTCACGTTGCAAAGAACTGGACATCCCTCCAAATTAATGAAAAGACAAGACGAAAGCTGGTCAGGGAGGCTGCCAAGAGACCTACAGCAACATTGAAGGAGCTGCAGGAATTTCTGGCAGGTACTGGTTGTGTACTACATGTGACAACAATCTCCTGTACTCTCCCATAGGTCTGGACTATGGGGTAGGGTTGCAAGACGGAAGCCTTTTCTTACATAGAAAAACATCCAGGCCTGGCAAAAATTTGCAAAACAATACATCAAGTCTCCCAAAAGCATGTGGGGAAAAATGTGTTATGATCTGATGAGACCAAGGTTGAACATTTTGGCCACAGTTCCAAAAGGTACGTTTGACGTAAAAACACTTTGCATCACTTTGCATCACCAAAAGAACACCATCCCCATGGTGAAGCATGATGGTGGCAGCATCATGCTTTAGGGTTGCTTTTCTTCAGCTGGAACTGAGGCTTTAGTCAAAGTGGAGGAATTATGAACAGTTCCAAATACTAGTCACTTTTGGCCCAAAACCATCAGGCATCTGCTAGAAAGCTGATGATGAAGAGGAATTTCACCTTTCAACATGTCAATGAACCCAAGCATACATCCAAATCAACAAAAGACTGGCTTCACACGAAGAAAATTAAAGTTTTGGAATGGCCCAGCCAGAGCCTAGACCTAAATCCAATAGAAAATCTGTGGGGTGACCTGAAGTGGGCTGTGCACAAGAGATGCCTTCACAATCTGACAGATTTGGAGCACTTCTGCAAGGAAGAATGGGCCAACTCAAGATATGCCATGCTGATAAGACTCCTACCCAAGAAGACTTAATGCTGTAATTAAATCAAAAGGTGCTTCAACAAATTATTAGTTTAAGGGTGTGCACAATTATGAACCAGCTTATTGTACTTTTTTTGTATATTTTTTCCCCTAACAGATTTGTTTTACAAATGAATTGTACAGGTTATAGGTCACATTAAAGATGGGAAAAGTTTTGAATTTATTGTGATCTCATTTTTTTATATCACAAAAATCTGGCATTTTAACAGGGGTGTGTACACTTTTTATATCCACTGTAAGTTTGACTATGTCGCAAGTGATAATTCGATAAACGTGTTAAAAAAAGCAGTGATGTGTTATGGCATTTTTTCCATTACTGTTCATATGATGACTGCAATCTGGACAAGTATAAAAGGACAGGCAAACAATTTGGACATATCAGGTGCACTGATGCAAAAACTTAACAGACTTCTCTGGTCAGGTGATATTACGTGAAAGCAGCTTTACCTAGACCCAATTACTAAGAAAGTCACAGGCTTCCTACTTCAACCTTTCATCTAGTGTGAGGCACCGAAGCACCACTAAGTGTTGAGGAAGAACGGGAGAATTATAGAACACTCACTCTAGCTGCAATACACTGGAACAGGCTCCTTTTCCTACTCATTAAAGAAAAGAAACTGGAGAAGTCCTTGGATACCCTGAAGTCCATGGCTCCTCTGACTTATCATGCAACACTGACCCACTACCTTTTTGCCAAACATGCCAGTTCCCACACCCTCTCATGGACTGAACACTGCAGCTTGCTCACTTTGGGGGTACAGATAAGTAGTCATCTTAAAAAATTTTTCTGAAGTAAAAACACTTTTAGGAAGTGGCAAATCAACCCTTCTTTGGGGTCTCAGTCTATTGTGTACTTCTGGATGCTGTCTTACCAGCTTACTTTTACATAACAAGCTACAAACACTGCTGCATCCTTCGCTCTTTCACAAAGGGATGAAAGCACAATCACATTCCAAGATGAGGCAAAAGGTGAACAGTTAAGGCAAGAAGTTATTCAGTGGCTGTTTTGCCATTTTAAACAGTTTACCAGTAAACATAAGTGTTGAAAAAGGTTTACTATCATAATCAGGAAAGTACAGTTTTGTACCTACCATAAATGTAGATGTTCAAGTGCTAATACAGCTGCAGTAATCACAGATGGGTTTTCAGCCATCAGGCAGTCCCTCGGTCGGCCGAATTCCAAAGTCTTAGTCCGGCGTCGGTTGTCGTCGCTTACTCTTCTGACGTCAGTAAGGCCAGAGTATATAAGACACAGCCGACGCCATGTTCTTCAGTCTTTCTTGCCCCAGATGTCAGGTGCCCCCAAAAGGAAGGCAATACATAAATAAGGCTTATCTACATATGCAGGAAATGCAATGTAATGCAAAATCAGTGTAAGCAAGCAAATAAAACATAGCAGGATAACCCAGTCAGGTGGTATGAAGAGGTTGTTAGGCCCCATGCCTTTACCAAGTGGGGAAGGAGGGAGGAAACCTGTACTGCAGCTGTATTAGCACTCGAACATCTACATTTATGGTAGGTACAAAACTGTACTATGTTCATCGTGCATACAGCTGCAGTAATCACAGATGGGTAGAGTCCCAAAGCTATGCATAGGGTGGTAGGTACTATGAGGAACTGTGTTGAGCCAGAATGCCCTGCAAAACAGCAGTGGCAAAGCCTGCTCTTGTTCTGGAATATAAGGGTAGGTGGTAGTGTTTTGTGAAGGTATGTACAGAACTCCAAGTGGCTGCCTCCAAAATATCCTTAGTAGGAACCTCTGAGGAAGGCTGTAGAGGTGGCTGTGGCCCTGGTGGAGTGAGATCTGATACCAGTAGGGACAGATTTCCCATGATAGGAATAACAAAACCGTATGCAGTGGCCAATCCACTTGGAAATGGTCTGTTTGGTAACTGGTTTCCCTTGAGCCCCTACGGCATAGGACACAAAAAGTTGTTCTGATTTCCTGAAGGACTTTGTTCTGTCCAAATAATAACGTAGCTGCCTATGGATGTCTAAAGTGTGAAGCAGCCTCTCCCCTTTGTTTTGAGGGTTAGGATAAAAGGTAGGTAGGTGTATGGCTTGATTTAAGGCTACCCTGGATACCGCTTTTGGCATAAAAGATGGGTTGGTACGAAGGGAAACCCTGTCCTGATGGAAGATGAGGAAGGGCTGCACCGCCATGAGGGCCTGTAGTTCAGAAACCCTACGAGCTGAAGTAATGGCCAGAAGGAAAGCTGTTTTCCAGGACAAATGTTGCAGATCTGTTGAGGCAGCAGGTTCAAAGGGAGGCAATGTTAATTTTTCTAGTATGTAATTAAGGTCCCAGGCTGGTATTGGTTGCTTCCTTGGAGGTCTTATATTCTTAGCCCCTCTGAGGAACTGTCGTAAGAGTGGGTGAGAGAATAAAGGAGGATCCGTGTTGAATTCTGCAGAAATGGCTGAGGCATGTATTTTTATGGAAGAAAATGAAAGTCCACTATTCAGCAGTTCAGCTAGGTACCGTAAAACCTGAGGCAAGTTCAATTTTCTAGGGTCCTGGCCTCTTTTCTCATTCCAACAGCAAAACCGCTTCCATTTTGCGGAGTAAGCTTTTCTAGTAGATGGTCTTCTGGCCTCCAAAATGACATCCTGCACCTCTTTGGAGAGTAGGGACTGTTGTGGTGTCAAGGAATTTTCCATGCAGCGAGGTTGAGTGTTTTCAGCTGACTGTGAAGAGTTTTGTAGCTTTTCTGAGTCAGTAGGAGAGGCATTAGAGGCAGGGACCAGGGAGGAGTATGTGTTAGGCTTCTCAGGAGTGGATACCAGTGTTGCCTTGGCCAATCTGGAGCAATCAGTATCATCCTCGATTTGTCTGTTCTTGCTTTCAAAAGCACCTTGGGCAGAAGGGGCAGAGGTGGGAATGCATAAACTGTCCATTCTGTCCAACTGAATGAAAGGGCGTCCACTTTCCAGGCCATTGGATGAAAGGTCCTTGAACAAAACTTTTTCAGTTGATGGTTCCTGTGGGAGGCAAAAAGATCTATGTCTGGCCTCCCCCACGCTTGGATTATCTCTGTAAACACCTGAGGATGTAACTTCTATTCGTGTGGATCTGTCATATTTCTGCTTAGAGTGTCTGCCAGTATGTTTTCCAGTCCTGGCAAGTACTGTGCTTGAAGTTCGATTTGTCTTTCCAGAGCCAAGTTCCAAAGAGTCATGGCTAATCTGCACAAGGGGTATGAATGTGTTCCTCCTTGTTTGTTTATGTACCACATTACTGTGGTGTTGTCTGTTCTTATCAGTAATTGTCCTGGATGCAGGAAGTCCTTGAAAGCTGTAATTGCATTTATTACTGCTAGCATTTCTTTTTGATTGATGTGAAGGTGCTTTTCCTTTTGGGACCATCTGCCCTGAATGCACCTGTCCTTCATGTGCGCCCCCCAGGCGTAATCTGAGGTGTCTGTGGTTATGACTTGTTTTGCTTGAGGCTTGCAGAATGGAAGGCCTGTGTTTACTTGACATGCTTGGGCCCACCAAAGAAATTCCTTTTGCAAACATGGAATTATTGGTATAATTGCTTCCAAACTGTGACTGTGTTGAGACCATAGATTTTTTAGGTACCATTGAAGTTTCCTCATATGCAGCTTTGCACATGGGATTAGAAGAATGCAAGATGCCATGAATCCCAGAGCCTGCAGGATTTTCCTTGCAGTAAGCCTGGTACTTTTTGCTAGTGTTTTGAAGTACTGAGATAGTTGCCCTTGTTTTTCTGGCGTAAGATATGCCATCTGGGTGTTTGTGTCCAAGTTGGCACCCAGGAAGGTTATTTTCTGAGATGGTGTTAGTCTTGATTTCTCCTTGTTGATGGTACATCCCAGAGAAAGTAGTAACCATGTCACATATGCCAGATGTTCCCGTAGTATGCGTTTGCTGTCTGCTTGGATCAGGCAGTCGTCCAGATAAGGGTAAATTTGTATCCCTTGAAGTCTGCAGTAGGCAGTCACTGATGCCAGGCACTTTGTGAATACTCTGGGCGCAGTAGATAAGCCAAAGGGCAATGCAGAGAATTGATAGTGGATTGAACCTGCAAGAAATCTGAGGTATCTTCTGCAGCTTTGTCTGATTGGGACATGCAGGTATGCCTCCTTGAGGTCCAATGTTACCAGCCAAAACTCCTTGCCCAGCATGGGAAGAAGTTGCTGTAATGTGAGCATCTTGAATTTTGGCACGAGTAGGAATGTGTTTAGGATGGATAAGTCCAAAATGGGTCTCCAGTCGGTTCCTTTTCTTGGTACCAGAAAAAGTCTTGAATAAAAACCTTGACCTTGTTGGTGTGTGGGTACCTTTTGTATAGCTCTCATGTTTAGGAGCTTTGAAATTTGCAGTTGTGCCTCTGCCCTTTGATTTTGTGGCAGGTTTGGCATGCCTCTCATTTTTGGAAGAGTGTGAAATTGAAATTTGTAGCCTCTGTTTATAATGTCCAGTATCCATTTGTCTGTTGTGACAATATGCCAATTGCTTGCAAATAATGCTAGTTTCCCTCCCAAAGGTGCTGTCAGCTGAGACTTGCTTGGCATGGAAATGAGGGAGTCATTGGGTATGCTTCCTGTATTGTTGTGCACTGTCTTCACCACCTCTTGGTGCTGGAGATTGCCATTGTCTGCCTCTATATGATCCTTGTGATTGCCCTCTGCCCCTTGTCGTCTGTATCTACCTCTTTGGGGCTTGTCAGTGGCTGGAAAGGACCAGTTTTTGAAGGCCAATTTCTGCTAAACGTGGTGGTTGGACCTGTAAGAAAGCCTTGACAGTTTGCATAGATTTGGCTTTTTCTTCCATTTTCCGTAGTATGTCCTCAGCATTAGTACCAAATAGTACATCATTTTGTAAAGGAGCATCAAGAAGTTTAGCTTTCACATGATCAGGTAAATTTTGTTCCCTAAGCCAGGCATGTCTGCGAATGACTGATCCTGTAGCAGCCGCTCTACTGGAAGCCTCTAGGGCATCATAACCACATTGTAAGGTGTGTTTACCCACTTGCTCCGCACTATGCATCATATCCTGTAACTCTTTTAAATCTGGTTGTTCAGGTTGAGACATTTTGTTCCTTAATTGTGATAACAGGTACTGCTGATATTTAATCATATGAAACTGACAGTTTAAGGCCCTCATGGCTAGGGTGGCCGAGGTATATACCTTTTTACCCCACCTTTCTAGAGATCTGGATTCCCTTTCTGCAGGGAGTGGATTCTTGGCAGTGGAGGCCTTTAATCCCTTGGGGCCTTGTGAAATGGTTTCAGGGTCAGCATTATGGCCTTTGTAGAGAAATTGGTGAGAGCTGGGTACTCTGTAATACCTATCAGGTTTTACTGGTGCAGGAGGCAGAGAATCAGGGTTAAGGCAAGCCTCGAATAGACATCATCCAGTACATCCAAAACAGGGGGTACAGCCAGAGGTCTGTGCTGAGGTAACCAAAGAAATTCCCTAAGTCTTTTCTTGGAATCTGAAAAGTCTTGGCCTTCCCAATGGAAGTGTTCCCTCAAAGTGTGCAAGGTTTCCCCAAAAGAAAAATCC